>NC_136012.1:19585026-19885026 GCF_048128805.1 Centroberyx gerrardi
GCGAGAGAGGGAATATAGGCATGAGGGTGAAAAGAGAGAGTTGGTCAGCAGAGGAGGGTGTGGTGTAAGACTGGGCCATTAGACTGCATTTGCCTGGAGCAACTACATTCACAGATTAGCAAAGTGAGATAATGAGCTACAAACAGTATGCATGAATTAAAAATGTTCTCCATAAGATCGCTTGCGTATTACGATGCGGTAGAAAAGACTGCATGCAGCAATCCCATGCTTTAGCAATCACTGGTAACCTGGAGGTGTTGCTCTCTGCGCCCATGAATGCACAAAATATTGAACAAATCCATTGTAGTTCTATTTGGATTCATGCAGTGTGTGTGTGTGTGTGTGTGTGTATTTTGTAAGATGTCGATTAGCACAGTGGCTTCTGAGGTGAGTGCCCAGTGTAAAAGTGTAGCCCGGTGCAAATGTGTTCCCTCTGTGGACAGACTGAGGAGTAGTGAGAGACCATGCCGCTGTACAACGGTGCTTTTGTGACCCCTGTCCAAAAGGAATATCCTAAATCAGCCACCATGCAACAGCCTTTGCTTACCAAACAAAATAAAAACAATAACACTGCCAGATAGTGATGCACAGGTTGACTCATGATCCACAGGGCCAGTAGTTGCAGCTATAGAACGGGCACATTTATGATCAGGAAATATAATTTTGACTGAGAGCCAGTGGGTAGCAGGCAGTTATACTAAATTAAGGGGAAACACATTAAAACGTTCTAGCCTAACATATAATTGCTCTTGAGCAAAGGCTATATTAACCTATTTTTGAATAAATGATTTGTTCTCTGACACTTTTACAAGTGTAGAGCAATCCAGAGGAAATAAGAACCTCAATGGATTATTTAAAATGGATTATTATTCATATAATTTTCTTTCCCTCAATGTTCTGTGTATCAAAGCCGACTGAACTGGGGCATTCTCATGCCTCAGCATGCTACGGTGCATAATGTTAACCATTGATGATGTGGCTTTGACTAATGGCCAATTGTTGTATGTCATCCTACCCTTCTCACTCGTTGGTACCTGTGGATAAGAGGATGTGCTAAATGCCGAAATGGCTAAAAGAGTTTACCGAGCTGTATTAGCCACATTCGTCTAGACATGCATTTTAAGTGATTGATAATTTCTTCTTCTCCTCTAATTGCATTGTCTCAACCATTTCAGTTCACTAAAACTTTTGTTTGTGTGACAGTGGTAACATTACCAAATGATGCCAACTCTGTTTATGAAGATATTCTAACTTGTTTGCCAGTTCCTGTTTGCAGAGTCTGCTGCATGCTGTGTGCCAACCTCCTGCCTGCGTCGACACTAACAGGATAAAGGACATCATTTCGTTGCCTTGTGATTAATTGCAATGTGCAGGCTATCACTCAATCATAATTTGCAATTCTGTGCAGCGAAGTCAAACGCAGGAATCAAACTCTGTCACAAAGAGACAATATGAAATGAAGCGTTAAAGGAAAGGAGGGATAAAAAATTGGTTTAACACTGATTTTAGGTCAACACCCAAAAGATGGTGGAAGCAGTGTGAGCTTTGGAGATGTCAGCTTTTATTTTTATCTCTTTACTGACTAGGGGTGGGAGTGGGTTGTGATTTCCATGTTCAGGCGGCAGTTGCAGGCGTTGCAGTTGGGATAATGAAAAAACGCAGGTGACTACATAGCTGACCTGCACATCATTAACTGCCCAGATCTAATGAGCCCTAATGACACAGCATGTGCATCTGCCAGCATACACACTTGAAGCACAACAAACAGATGCAGAAACGTGACGAGACACCACTATTTTTCTGAACAAAAGAGGTCCTACAGGAGAGGAAGGCTGTGCTTTCAAAGCCCCTATAAAAAAAAACATCACCGTATTTTTATTATGAGTGTCTTTATTAGGTGTGTGCTTTGGGGTCCTCGCACATTCCTTCAGGGGCGAACAAAAGTAAGCTAAGCACTAGTTCCACGGTCCCTCCCACCCGTCCCTCCATGCCAATACTTCCCTCTCAACTCTCTTTCACTCCCTCCTTTCCTTCTCCCCTTCCCTCCTCCTGGATTAAAAGCTCTTAATTTTCACTAATTACACAAACTCATTTCTTTTTCTCCATGTCTCGGCATTTCTCTCTGTTTTTTCTCCATGGGGCTCATAAACACTTTTTCGAAACTGGGTTTAATAAGCCTGCCTTGTGAGGGTTTAGGGCCTTTAATGGGCACATAGCTTGTTTGATAAGTCTCCATTTCATCACACACACACTTTATTAATTAAATTTTATATTACATTAGAAACAAAGTTAAAGCTATTTGCTCCCCCTTAATGGTTTCATGTAGCTGCATATCTGTGGCCAATTAATTGAAGGCTTGCCTGCCCGCTTGCATGTACCCTTTGTTTTACAAAGTATGTTAGGTTAGCTTCAGGCATTGTGTTGCAAGCCGTCTTACGTTGTGTTATTGCTGTCTAAATGTTACTTTGGTGTTTTGTGTTCCTCATAAAGCTTAGAAACACAATCACCAATTTCATTAGATGGCTCAAATATGCCCGGAATGTGAACGAACAGTGATCAAAAGGCAGTGTTTTATGTTTTAAAGGTAGTGTTTTTCCTTTCTTTTTTTTTTTCAGTCAATTATGAGATTAAGATAACAAATTACCCCCTGCACCATTCTCTGTTGGTAATACAAATGGATTTGGCTGACCTCTCCATTTAGAGCTACATAAGAATCTAAGCTCCTAGATTTGTAACTACTCAACACTTGCAGTGAGGGTCAATTCAATTTTAACCTCTCGTGGGGAGAAAGCACTGCGCTTCTAATCCGGAGTCATCATGAGCTGGATTCCGGTGATTTGAAGGTGTCGGCTGAGGTGTCTGACAATGATGAGCTGACCTCAAACTACTGTTTCCTTTGTTACCGCAACACAGACAATTACAAGTGCGAGCAGTGTCAAGAGTCACTCCACATTTTTCTAACCATGAATATCCAAGACCAAAGGTGTGGTGGATGTATGTGTGTATCAAACTCGAAAGAAAAGAAAATAGCACAAAAAAGCTCACACACACACACACACACTTGTGCTTGGAAAGTTCAGCATATAGCACCTTTTAGCGAGAGGGAAAAGAGATTTGTCATCAACTGAGGGGGACGATGGTCCTGTGGTTAATTTTCTTAATATAGTATATAAAAGAGAACCACAGCTTACGAGCTACAGATAATGAATAGTTTGTATAGGGAAATATTGAAAACAAACAAACTGAAGCTGGCTTGCTCTGTGTGAAACACTCAGGGTCCCAAGGCTTTAAAACAGGCTTTAGCATAGGAGGTAAGAAGAGCAAAGAGCAAAAGGCAAGCTGATACCCTGTGACGCTTTTCTCTGAAGCCCTGCAAAAGTGGACACTGCCACACACACACACACACACACACACACACACACACACGCACACACACACACACACACACATGTATATGCACACACAAACACCCACATCCCCACAAACACACACAGAGGGGGGTCCCTGGAGTTGGCCACAATTACTGTGTGTGTATCGTTGCTTACTCATTATGTCTGACAGGCCTCACCACTTCTGCTCTCCTGCTGTCTCCTGTGCATTGCCTCCTACACTACGCCCCCTTCCCTCTACACACACACACACACACTGTTCAGACACACACAGAAAGCAATAAGTTAACAGAAGAGAGGTGACACTGGGGGCAGCAGCATGGAGGGAGACTGAGAGGAACAAAGAGGGCCATAAACACTTTGTGTTATGCTTTGCACGAAATATTTGTAAGCACACTTGGCTAGAGAAACTTACTTAAAAAGTAGCATTTATATTTGGTAACACATTTAAAAATACAGAGAAGCCAACCATATACCATATAATACCAGAGCCCATATGGTGCCTTGATCTCCAACAGTTAGAGAATAGCAGTAAAGTTTAATGCCAGCTCCAAGTGTGTGTGTGTGTGTGTGTGTGTGTGTGTGTGTGTGTGCGTGTGTTTGTCATAATCATACTCGTACTCATCATACTTATGTAGATGTGTCATTTAGGGCTGCAGCTATCGATTATTTTAGTAATCGAGTATTCTACCGATTATTCCATCGATTAATCGAGTAATCGGATAAGAAATACTTTTGCTTTATTAAAGAACAATAGTAAATATACAAAAGAGAAAAGCTGTCCGCACGAAGCTGTCCATACGACACTGTGATTTACTGAAAACGAGGTGAAATAATAATTATTATTGATATTTATTACTAGGCCTAAATATCATACAAGTTCATAAGACTGGCTAATGTACATTTATTTGGTATGTTGAAGGGTTGCCCTACACCTGCTGACCCTACTCACTGCAATCAAACTAAACTGAATATACCTGCTGTATTGGACTGGTGCATTTTAGGCTCCAATTGCTACTTACACCACCTGATATTTTGCTTTCTGGGGTATTTTATGCATCACTGTGAGGGGAGTAGGTGTGTGTGTGTGTGTGTGTGTGTGTGTGTATGTGTGTGACTATCATAATAATAACATGAATGAAGCTCAGGCTTTCACAAATTGACTGCAGCATTTTATTTTCTGTGGTTATTTTCTTGAGCAAAACTTAGCTAACTTAGGGACATCATAACTAGCCACCATATTGATTTACGTTCTTAACTAGCCATTACATATACCCATAATTAACGTGCATTCTTTACTAGCCTTCATCTCATCCCGTTTTAAAATTAAGTGCTGACTCCGCCCACCCGGGCCAGTTTTGGCGTACGCCGGTAGCAATTACAAGTGGACCCTATCCTACAGTCCCTGCTCTCAGCGGAGGGAAGGAGCTACACTGTGTGTGGGAAGCGCTGTGACCGTCAGACCTTTCTGGATTAGACAAGCAAGTAGTGAAAACCGGCATCAGCCGAACCAATTTATTGCCAAATGCTTTGGGATTCAACACATTAACATTGCTTCCCATGGTCAGAAAAAGTTGGCAGATTTGTCGCTAGTCGCTTTTGAGAAATAAAGTCGCCAGGGGGGTCTGAAAAGTCGCTAAGTCTAGCGACAAAGTCGCCAAGTTGGCAACACTGGATCCCAAACTTTGGACACTTTCTGTCGTTTTCTCTGGCCTGTCTCTTCTCTTCGCCCCTCGCTATTTTCTCTCTCTTTCTCCAGCGCGTTGTGCAACAGTAATAATCATCCGTGCGAAACACTGAGTGTGTATATAGTTATATGGATTAAACGAAGCTTCGATGCAAAGAATTTGCATCGATGATTTTTAGTAATCGAGTTACTCGAGTTTCTCGAGGAATCGTTTCAGCCCTGGTGTCATTGCATTCAGAAGTGTTTAGGTGTCTCTGCTTCCAATTCACTGAAAATGGCAATTTGGTGTGAATTGAATGAAGAAAGTTTGATCCCCAGATGGAAAGCACCGAAGAGGAATAAATTATAGTCAAACAAGCATTTCAATGAACAGGGGTTACCCAGGCTGACCCCAGCGCTGTCGACTTTAAACCACCCAGGGGCCTAATCCTTCCTCACTTATCAATAATTTACACTGCTTTCAAAAGTATTTGCCTCACCCACAACTTCCTCAGCAGGGCTGGCAACAATAACCTTCACAGTCAAAAAGGGAGAAACTGGGCACACATAGGAAGATTGCAGATAGACTAATCCCTCCAACACCTGAAGAAAATGAATTACTGTATATTTCAACCCCTGTTGACTCAGGGGTTGAAAAACAATAAACTTAAATATAAGAATGTTGAAATTATTTATTTATACAGTATGTCTAAACCATAAATGTTTTTAGTTTAGATGTATATTGTTGCAGATGATTTTGATTGTTAGCTGGCACACATACACATGCACACACACACTACGGGTAGTCAAACACAACTAAAAGTCACAACTCAAAACATCCGCTAGCAAGGTTTTGTGATGCTTGTAACAAGTCAACAAGTTTAAAACCACTCGGAGAGTCTCGTTAAAAGTTCCAGCTCTGTGAAAGGAACCATTTTCCATGACCAGATACACCATCTAAATTATAACAAATGCATAGTGAGTTGATTTTCAAAGTGGCCAAGTAAAATGTTAAAACGTAAAATTTAATTTAATACTATTTCTGTGTACTATTACAATTCCATGCTTAGGCAAGGTATTCAACTTATTTTTAGTTTGATTAAATACTAGAACTCATAAAGGAGAGAAAATGAATAATGTGCAAATATATCAATTGAGGAAGAAAAAATGAATGACATTAAACAAAAGGTGTATGTCTCAATAAGTTATACAGTTGGATGAAGCAAATTTTAATGCAACAATAATAATTACTGATAACTGAAGTCTAAATTCATCTGTATTCAAAAGTTTTAGTTTATATCAAACTTAATAAGGCTATCATTTCAACATTTATAGAAAGTTGTCAGAGTGTGATCTGTTTGTCCAGCAGTGGAGAAGACCAGGCCAGCCTCTTTAAAATGCAACTTATGCAAAAGGGAAAAATGAATATTGATGGAGAATGGGGGAATTAACAGGATTTAAAGTTGATTGAGAGTGAGGATAAAACTGTGACGATAGGGACAAGGGACAAGGAGATTAGCCCTCCCATCAACATAAATACATACCCCCATCTACTGCAAACTCTGACACCGGTGTGTCTTTCATGAGCTATGAATATGGAGATGAGACAGAGGAGTTGGCCAGGAGTGGTCAGCTCCTTGTGAAAGCTGTGGCCTACACGATGTGTGACTGACCAATCCTCCGGTATGATGCCCCCCTTCCCCAGATTAAAGGAGAGCTGCACCAGTCCTGGGGGATGGGAGGTCGTATCACTGTTTACCCCGTGTCAGGACACCAGCGCAGGGCCAGGCGGTGCTAAAATGCCCCTCTATTGTATGTCGTTCTTCCTTTGTGGGCTTGACAAATGAAGTGTATAGTGATGCAGGGTGGGAAACGAGGAGGGAGGGAGAGAATCCCACAATGGCAGCAGGTGCAGAGGGACAGCTAATATTTGCACAGCGGCTTCTGTGGCACACAAGCAACCCCCCCCCTGAAGAAAAGGGGTGACTGTCTCATAAATGGCTCCGTTACAGACACATAAATCCTGGGCTGACTCCTCCAACCTATCTATATCCCCCCTTTCCATCCCTCTTCTTTTCTCTGCAAATCCCTTTAGTGGGGGACAATTGCCCAGATGCATCTTGGCAACATGTGACATTGTAGAGGTCAAGCTGAGACCTCTCCCCTGTGTGTGTATGTGAGTGTGTGGACGTGTGTCTTTGCCCCCCCTTACCATACACACACACGCACACACCCAGTGTGCCAAACACATGGCTGACCACACTTCAATTTCTGTCACACTTCAAACTTTTTACTGTGATGAATGTGGCAGTGGGAAAGTACTTTTTGTTAACTCTGCGGCCCAATTGATGTCTCGACATACAGTGGACAGCTTAATGCACAGTTACTGGTTAGGTCAGAAAATTATGCTCTGACAACAAAAATATAAAGTGCAAAACCTAGAAGAAACAAAATTGGACATATAAATTGTATATTTTCAATACTCTCTGTTTTCATTCTTGCATGTGTCATGGCTGCTATTAACAATTGGCTATATCTCTGAAGTTGCAGGTCTAAGTCTAAGGCTTTTAAAACCACTATAAATCTATTTTATGCTGTTTTAACAGCTTGTATCAGTAACACTGGGAGTGAGAGGTACAAAAGAGAGGCTGGGTATTCATATGTATGTATAGGGCTGCCAGCAAACAAACTAATCTGTCTATGGTAGAAGTCCAAGAATGGGTGGGGGTCGGTCTGAGGGGGGTCAAGTAGTAACAATGTAATTATGTGTAGGCAAAGCCTCCTAACTCTTATTTTCTTGGTGCCCACCCTCTCTTTTCTGTGGTTAGGCATAAGAAATGAAAGCTTAATCCATTTAGATGGAAAATCTATGGCAGAGGCTCTGGCCGTGCGGGGGGATTAATAAGCTGACAATGCAGATTCATCAACAGGACCAGACTGTTGTTCCATCACTGCCTATCCTGAGGTAATAAATAGGCCCCACACCGGCAAAAAGCCTGCTATCGCCCTGGACTTTCATGACAATCTACTGTGAACATGAATAAAATATCATGGGCCATCTCATTAAATGAGCTCGAACAGATATAGAGCAACGTTCCAGCGGGGCAAAGAGTGTCACTGGATTCAGCTAAACTGTCTAGCCTAACTATGTATATCACACAGAACCAGTCCGAGAGCTGACAAATAAAAAACGCTGGCAAAATCCACAGTTTGCATGGGCAAAGGTATGCTGTCTTTTAAAATAAGTTACACAAAAAGCAGGAACAAATGTGCATTTAGTTTCAGCATTATTACAACATTGTTTCCACATAGATTCAAATTAATATATCATATTCAGTATAAAATCTGCAGTAATATTGATAATCAAATATCAGATGTTCCATATCCTGGCACATAAAAGTCATGAGGTTAGAATGATTTTCTAAAAAAAAAAAAAAAGTATGCCCTCCTCCAACTATATGCATGTGTGCAGAAATCCATATTTCTACTTTTTCTATTAATGGGACTGCTGAGAAATGATGTTGGCAGAGGTACAGATCTTGACTAATAATATCATTGCTCATGGGCATCAGTGTAGAGTCCCCCTGCACATCTCCTGTAGAATCAGCTCTCCGCCACACACACACACACACATCACTACTATTATGCCTGGCCATTTAGCACTGGCAGGCTAATAGCTAAATGCAAATTCATATTCTGCTGCAAATTTAAGATTGGATACTTCTACTTGGATGTAAGCTACGTTAGATAGCATTACTCTTCCTGTGATCCAGGAAGTAAGATGTATTGACAGCAGGAAGCCTTTGACACCGCTGTGGGCAAGAATGCACCGATTCCACCTGGGTCTTGCTGTGGGTTAATGAACCCTCGGTGGGTGCCCAGGGTAAAAGCCAGCTAATTTGTCAACTCAAACCATTAGCAGAGGGAATAGCCACACACCAGCAATGGCTGAGTTAGAAACTAAAGAAGATGTTGATGTCACGCTGCGGCAATGACATATGACCAGTCCATTTTAACATCTCCAGATGGCCTGTCAGGAGCTCAATTGGGGGTGACCTTTCCTCCTGGCTGGACCGGGGATTGATGTGGATCCTAGTAGGACTAATCACAGACCCAGGATCACTGGGGCTGGAAGTCCCACTGGCACTGAGAGAAGGAAAGAGATACTGGAAAAAGCTAAGCGTGAGAAACCATCCAGCTACAGTCGAACACTAGACGGGAAATTTATAAAGCAGAGTAGCTCGCTGGCTACAAAGCATAAGATGTGAATCAATGACACATGGACATTGGGTCAGACTTGGCTGGGCCCAGGGAAAGCCCATGTGGAGCAGGCAGGGATTGGTCAGGTGGATGGAGGGGATGGTTAAGGTTGTGTGAGGGGTACCAGCTTGGTCGATAAAACTGGGCCCCAGCCCCGAGGCTACAAGCTGACTCCAGCTGTGAGACAAGACCGTAGGCCAGTGTTTAACTTCCATCCTGTCAGCCAATAGCTCTCCCACTGCTCCCTCACCACTTGCCACTCAGTGCCACGTTCACCTCTTCCACTTCCACCCCACACACCCCCGCCCCCATGATGATAAAGCAATCAATGAGCTGGACCGGCCTGCATGGTAGCCTCAGGCTAGACTGAAAATTCTGCAGTCAAGTGTATTCTATGTGAGATGGCACAGCGGCCAAGTAGTGGCAGTCTTGTTCAAAAAGGGTATTACTACTACTACTTCTACTAATAATAATAATAATAATAATAATATTAATAAACCCTAAAATATGAATAGCTGTGAAGTTAAACATATAAAATTGAGCAGAGAGGTAACAACATTGAATGACCTGTACTTAGCACTGCCACGGGATGTTTAACTAATATAAGTAGTAGAAAATAAGTAGAATAAGCAGAAAAATGGAAACTTATTGAATTCCTTTTCTTTACCAGCTTATTCCTTTTCAGGGTCAAAAGCAGCTGGAAACTATCATAGCATACATTGAGTGGAAGGCAGAGAAACACTATGGACAAGTTTCCAGTCCAACACAGAGACAATTTCTGACGCTCACATTCATCATACCTATGGGTAATTTAGAGTCTCCAATCTACCTGACTGGCATGTCTTTGGAATGTGGAAGGAATATGGAGCACCCAGAGGAAACTCACATAAACATGGGAGAGAAGAGCAAGAAAGACCCAGGGCCACTGTGGCGCCCTAACAGGAACTTACATACCAATATACCAAAACATAGCAAATTCACGTGAACTTGAAACACAGAAAAAGACCTCTGCTGGAGACTGCAGGGAGATGAGGAGTGAATAATTTCTTAGCCTTCCTATCTTAGCCTCAAAGTGACAAAAGACAAATCTGCAGTTGCAAATTAACCCTGGTATAATGAATGAGGAAAAGACCCTGAGGTCTTAATTGAATATTTGCTGGACTCATTTTGGCGTCAATGATGGATGTCTGAAAAAAAAAGAAGGCCTCAGCAAACTCATAATTCATATTTCATCATCCCTATTTCTGACTTCAACTGTGCAGCTTTATTGATTGATAAATGATGAGTTTTCATTGTGTAGCAAAACTGAATGGAGGGTGACAGGTTCCGGAGAGGTTTGATATATTGGGGCTGGCTGGACTTTGAAGAAATGAGCATGAGTGTCTCACAGAAATGTCTGAAATACAATAAAGGCAGCTTGTTTTTGAGATCAAAGAAACTCGAAACTGACTACAAACACATCACTGCAGCTGAAGGTGTTTGTTGCTCATTGGAAATATTGTCTGACCCTGCAGCAACCCCAGCTTTGACCTGTGCCCGGTTGTCCTGGTAGAAAAAGAAGCAGCATTCCCTGAGCTCTCCCTAACAAACCATTATTCTAGAAAAACACAAAAACAGAAAGTCAACAAGCCCTTTAAAACATTTTCCTTTTTTTTTGTTTATTGTCTGAGTGAGTCAGTCTGTGAAAACCAAGTTGTTGAAAGGTCACTCTGGGCAGGGCCCAGACACAAGCTCTGTGATTTTGTACTGTGAGAAAACAACATAGGCAAGTACTGAGCTCTGACAGTACTCTGACCTCCAGCAGTCCTACTGTAACGTATGGCAGCTCCAACTATACTATCACCACTGAAATACACAAAAAGCTTGACACATGGAAAGTTTAAGACCTTTGTAAGACAAGAATCAAAATTGTTTATGAGCGCTAACCTTAAGAGCTCGGCCAAAGTGTCTCTTAATGTATAAATTGTGTTTATAGTAGTGGCATTCTGCTTTTCTTGTGACAAATCTCCTCAATGACAGTGGGTTGACTTTGAAATTGAGAATGTCACTTCAAGCCTCTAAAAAGACTTAAGCAGTTGGCAGCGACCTTGTTTCGGATGCTATTTCTGTGGGCAAGCAACACTAAGCATGTTACTAGGAGTAAGACGATTTTGATGGGGGAGAAGTCACTCAAGGAAATAAGTCATATCGCATTGCCTGAAGCACTTTAAGGACGTGTCGGATATGCACAATGTGGCGCTGATCATAGAGCACGCTGGGGCAGATCTCTTTAAAATGCTGCTCTATGAATGTGACAGTACTGCTCTTGGCATACTTATTCATGGGATTAAAAAACAGCATAAGGTGGCGCTTGAATTCCACAACTTTTGTCCCAGTTGTAAGAATTGTACTTCTTAAGGGAAAAAAAAGCAAAACATGAAATCGTCTACAGAAGATTCAGAGGAATAGAGGTTCGAACAATTAACTACCTGGTAGAACCACTGAGTTAGAGTATAAAATGAATTCAAACATATCAAAGAATAGGAAATAGTTTTGAATGTATGATGCATGATATTCACTCCAACTAATGCTGATACAATCAGAGGCGCAGAGGCTATATTTGGCACACTTGTGCTAGTAACAAATATAACTGGAATCCATGGAAAGATGCAGCAACAAAATATCGTTGGTATGTAATATATTGAGGAATTAATAACATTTCAATTTAGCAGAACATTTGTACGTTGAGCATGCATATGAGGTCATGAACAATGAAACTCTGACATTACCAGCTCCTAAGGATAATAGTCACTGAGGCTATTCAGGCTTTTTCACAGAATCAGGAGCCTGTAGAGTCGCTGCTGTTCAAGTGCAGTTTTTAAGCTGCTATATGGCATCTACTGAGGCTTAAAACATGGCATTTTTATGATGAGTATAGAGTTAATATATGAAGAGTTTCATTCCAAAACGCTATACATCCATTTTGGCAACATTTTGCTACCTGAAATTCATCACGCACTATTTGAAAAACATAAATTACTCTGTCCTTTAGCAAATGTCTTAAGAACGCCCCTAATGTCAATACTAAACCATAAATGTGATTAACTTTCATGCCAGTAGTCAGTCCTGGGTCAAGGTGAGAGGGGGCAAGGTACAGCCAGAAAACACAATGTCAGTAAAAGACAAGGC
The DNA here is from genome assembly GCF_048128805.1 of Centroberyx gerrardi. Taxonomy (NCBI): domain Eukaryota; kingdom Metazoa; phylum Chordata; class Actinopteri; order Beryciformes; family Berycidae; genus Centroberyx; species Centroberyx gerrardi. The sequence goes on from NC_136012.1 coordinate 19,597,510, forward strand.
AGGATGGAAAAAATAAAAATAAAAATGCATGTTCCTAAAAATGTCACCTGAAATACAAAAGAAATGTGAAGAAAAAAAATCTGATTTCACAATGGAGTGAAGACTTTTTCCTGATGTATTTTAGCCTATAAACTACAGCTCTGATAGGAATCTCCCACTTCCAACCATATGGTTCACCTTGAAGGCAGAGGACTCAAAATGACAGCGCAGATAAAAGACAACCTAATCAACACATCCAAGGGAAGTAATGACAATGGACTATGAATAAATATTTTCCCAGATGATTAAACTGGGAGGAGATTGTAGGAAGGTGGGGAGAGGTGGCGGTGGGCCCAGGCTCTGTGTGTGTGTGTGTGTGTGTGTGTGTGTGTGTGTGTGTGTGTGTGTTGATATGCATGTAGGAGGTTAGATAGGGAGTGAGGATAAGAATGCAGTTGTCTGGGGCATATAATGTGCCGGGAGACTCTGAAACAGCCCAGCCAAAGACCCCACCCTCAACCAGCAGAGGAAGGCAAGGAATGTCTCCGTCGAGTTCACAGGCCACCAGAAGTCTGCTCTATGTCTAAAGTCTGAGCTAAAACAGTGTTCCCTGCCAAACAAAAAGCTATAATCACCAAAAGGGAAGAGATAATGGCACAGAACTACTCAATGGAGGAAAAGCAACTCAGAAGTGTGTCCTGGCTGTTACTGAGGAACATTACTCATCAAAGCATACTGGATATATGCAAATGCACATTTCAAATATAGGGTTTAATCATCAACTTCCTTTTGATGTCAAATGGAAATTGCAGGGTGGGTTGCAGTGGTCTCTCTCTCTCTCTGTTTGTGTGTGTGTTTGTTTGCATGTATGTGTACTCGTGCTTGTGCAAACTCACGTGTGTTAGAGGACCTGCAGGTTTATACAGAAACTACAGTACATCTGGGGAAGTTGTCTTTGATTGATCAAGCAAGCATAAAGTGGGGGTGCTGTAATTGAGTTTCGCATCAGCCCTAGCAATCTTGCAAATTGGGCACTTTCTTTCATGTGTGAATTGCCAACAAATCAGTTTCCAGAAAGTTTTTAACATACTCAGAAATGAACATATTCTCTAGGTGGCCCGGGTATAAAGGCAAATTTAGCTCAGTAAATACAGCACACCTGGAGTGAAAAACTGTACCGCCATTCTTGATGATCTCTGATATGGCTTAACGGGCTATAAAAATCTCTGAAAGGATATTACTCTTCCCTCCAATTTCAATAAAGGGCAAGATTAATGGACTTCTATGCAGACCTTCCAGCCTAAGGTTTTGGAGGGAAGACAGAATTGCAGACTTTCAGCCTCACCACATGGAAACAATAAGTGACTTTTTTTTCAAAATGTTGTTATTATTATTACTATTAGTAGTAGTAATAGAAGTATTAGTAGTGTTATTATTTCTAACTACGGATATATATATATACAGAATATATATTTCTGTCCAAATGTCTTCATTGTAAAATAATGAATTTCACAACCAAACTCCAAATCCAAATCCAAAAATGGTAAAAAAAAATGGTATTGGTATCCAAAAATGGTATTGTAACACTGAGTTCTGCAAGTACAGTCTTCATGCTGCAATTACAAATCATACACAACCATGTGCCATGGAAGGGCCAAGGGTATACACGTTTTCAATCCAACCAAACATTAAATCACATAGTAAAACACTTGAATTTATTTGTGCACAAATGTGGCTAGTTATTGATATGAGACTTACAAGTCACACTATCATCATACACATGGGCACCAATGGCACCAAAACATGGCATTCAGTGGTTTTGTAGGCAGACTTTCAGTCACGTGCCACATTAAATAAGAGTAATTTCGACCACAGATTGAGCTAAAATCGCCTACTGTGCAATTTAAAAAAAAATGCAAGACAGTGGTCGTGAAAAGCGCGGGAGAGGAGGGGGGTTTGGGGTTGGACCGGATCGGGGACAAGAGGAACGGGGTGGAGCGTTTGTGGGAATGTGCATGTGTGTGCATGGTAACAGTTGTTTCTTTCTTTTTTTTTTTACCAAATGTCATATCTTAGGATAACTGTCCTTGGACACAGCCCCATCTCCAACTGAACACCGGCTGCTCATTGTAACCACTGGAGGGCGAACTGAGCCAGGTTTAGTTAAATAAATATGGTACTGGCACATGCTTGCTCGAATGTTGACAATATGACTGCCATTGTTGTATTTTAAAATTCCAAAAAAGTGTTTTAGTGCGGACTTACTTTTTAACTGCTGTACACAGGGAGAATGATCATCAGGTAGCGTAGATTCTGCCTTCATTGGGGTCCTTTATGTTAATTTTGACCTATTTTGGGTATTTGTCAGCATTGGAGCCCAGCTACGATTTGAGGACATGGACACCTGCCTCGGGACTGACAACTTGATGTAACAGGAGATACAACTATTCAGCTTCTGTCATTGTCACGCCAACGACAAGCTATATCTGCATATAATTCCTAACACCACTAACAGTCTAGCCACTCTCATGAACTGCCTCACAGATATAAAGGGTTGGATTTTGCGGAATATTCTACAACTAAATGAAACCAAATCAGAAGTAGTTCTTTTCAGCCCACGCAACTCCATTAAATTGATTCACCATGAATTAGGTATAGGTGCCAATGTGAATCCAGTAGCAAGAAAGCAGCTGCAATTTGTGATGCTAATTTGAGTTTTGAAGCTGTTCAATCTTGTTTATTTAAACTGAAGAAATTTTCCAAAATTAAGTTGTTTTTATCCTTTAGGGGTATGGAAAAAGTAATTAATGCTTTTATCTCTTCTCGCTTAGACTACTCCAACTCCCTGTATTCTTGCCTCAGTCAAAAATCTCTCGTCTCCAACTTGTACAAAATGCAGTAGCATTTCTACTGAAACACAAAGAGAGGATCACATCACCCCAATTTTAGCATATTTACATTTGTTACCTGTTAGTTTCAGAATAGATTTTAAGATTTTACTGATCACTTTTAAGGCACAGATGGGTCTGGAGCCAAGTTTTATCAGATACCTTTAAGCCCCATATGAGCTTACTCTGCTTAGTAGTAGTAGTAGTAGTATTAGTAGTAGTAATTGTAGTAGTAGTAGTAGTAGTAGTAGTAGTAGTAATAGCAGTAGTAGTAGTAGTAGCAACAGTAGCAGTATTAGTAGTAGAATAGTAATTTGTTAGTGGAATTTATAATGGCACTTTTTATTAGAGAGGAACAGGAAAACCTTCATGTGAAGCGTATCAAAATTGCTGTATTTCTTTATCAGAAAAAAGCAGTTTCCCTGCCTACAGTCATAAAATGTATCAAACATATTGTATATCACAGTCGTGACCGTCTGGGCATGCGGTCTCACCCAGACAGATGGCCTACGCTGGGCCCTGGGAGGGGAGTCAAGAAGAGGGGAGCATACTGTAACTGTCATCCCAGGTCCCTCGAACCCCACAGCTTTCTGCTACGCTGATCCCAATCACCATACACCTGCTCTCCATCGTCCTCCCGTTCAAAATGCAGTTCAGAAACAGAATTATGGACTTGAACAAGATATGAAAAAGGAAAATGACTTAGTTGCTCCCGTCTCAACACAAATCTAAAATCCGACCTTTAAACTCTACTCCTTTAGGTTATGATCTCAATTTACTAGGTGAAAGCTGATCCACAACCAATATGCCCAAGCAACTTTCCCACTGAACACTGCAACAACTGATGCATGACAGATCTGGTGAGGTCACAGTATAACTGGACGCCATCTGCCTACTCATGCTGGACTGTGATTATGAGCCTTAGGACTCCCTAAGGTGAGAGGATGGAACACAGACAGTTCACTATAAAGCCTGCTGTCTCCTAGAGTGAATTTCACATGTAGTTTTGGCTTTGCATCCTCATTCCTATCTACGGATACATGGCCCTACTGTATAAACACACTGCATCTTAATCATCGTCACCCGCATTCAAGTGTCAAAGAATTTTCACTTGATCTGCTTTCACACAAATGAATCAGAGCTACTGGTAGGCAGATGGAGGATTCAATAGTTGGGGTCCTACATCTTGCACAACAGATGTAATGTTGCAACATAAGCAGGAACCGCAGCAGACATGTTTGAGCGCTACACAAAGATGTCAAGATGTTACCTGTGGTAACACTGGGCTTGAAGTTCTTTTACCATCAGCTACAGATCCTTATCTTTAAAAGGAAAGAGGCATATGTATTTTTGTACCTTCCTAGAAAATAATATCATGCTTTTAATTTCAGTTAAAAGAAAAGACCATTTTGTGAAGAGAGGGCCGCACTCAGAAATATATCATTCACTTGATTTAATTGTTCATCTGTCACAGAACGTTTTCGGTCATCCGGCCTTCATCAGTGTGTACAAATGAAGGAATACGTTCCTTATTTTTAGGGGACAGGTAGATTGCCAGGTGAACCTAATTACTAATCATTGTGGTGTTGTAATCACATGGACACATATCACATAGAATGGAATCACATAGAATTTCACTGTCAGTCAATACTGTGCATTGTAATTTCAAACAATTTCATCTGAAGTACATCCACCATCCAGTTAGACATACTGAAATAACAATATTTAAAATTTGCATTATTCACAAAGCATATTCCAAAACAACTATGGCTATCACTGTGGGCCTCAGGTTTCTCACCGTTCATAAATCAGTTCAAACCAATAGTTGGCAAAAACCTTTAAACATGTAAATATAATCAAGGGATCAGTACAGCCTCCAAAGCTACATCTGTTATCAAAGCCACACTTAGTAATTTGGTATAATGCAACTTTGAACAATTTTCTTTATTCCTTACAAAGTGACTTAAACTTTTTTGAACTTTTTTTGAATGGCAGGAACAGATAACACTCTGGAAGATATAGTGTCACTTGACTTATGTTTATAGAAAAGGGATTAAATTACATTCTTCATTCATGCCAGCAGGATAAAGGGTTTTTAGCTGATGTATCCAAAAACACTCCCGTTGTAAGAGTAATTTTTCATGATTACCACCTCTTCGGTTGAGCCACACTTTTTCAATTCCAATACATTTTAGATCCTCGACTTTGTGCCCATGTTCACAGAAATGGCGTGCCACGGGTGATGTCATATCTGCCCGTCTGATGCTACTTCTGTGCTCAATGACCCTAATTTTCAACTTTCGAGATGTTTGACCTATGTAGTATTTGTTACATTGACAGAATAGTAAGTAAATTACATGGGTCGTGTTGCAGGTGATTAGGGATATGCTTCTGTACTCCTTTCCTGTGTGTCATTGAATTTGTCTGTTTTCACCATATTGCCACATGAGGTGCGTGACAGGGGAAATTTTCCAAAATGAATGCCTTCGGTCTAGCTGCATGGAATCAGCCTTCACCAAGCGATCTCTCAGACTTATTGCCCTCTTGTATGTGAACAAAGGAGGATGTTGGAAACTGTTGTTCAGTGTCCTGTCGGATGACAGAATATGCCAGTGCTTCATAACTGTAGATTTAATAACTGAACTGAAAGAATTATAAGTTAAAACATAATTTGCAGAGTACAATCTTTTTGTTTTATTTTTCTTAACAAATAGCTGTTTTCTTTCTGTTTTGTTCACAGTCTCCATTGCTGAGTGCAGGCATGATTCCGGATAACCCTTTTCTCTGAACCTGTGTAACATGTTCTTGCTTTGCGAGGTGAATTAATCTTCTGTGCTACAGATGCGTTTAAGCCTGTAAAGTTGACTCACAGGTAAACTTCTTTTTAGGGACATTGGATGGTGGCTCTCGAATTTCAATAGATTGTTTTTGTCAGTGGGTTTCCTAAAGATTGTTGTGGATATTTTGTCTCCATCTTTGATTAGTTTAACATCCAAGAAATGTATAGATTCTAAACTCTTTTCCATTGAGAAAGAAATTGATCAAAATTGACCAAACACTTGTGAACTTTGGGTAAACCATAAATCACAGGTGTGATTGGAAATTTATTGAGCAAAAACTTTGCTTCTTTTTCGGTAATCCATTTATTGTTTCGACCCCTTTGGATAATAGTATTCAACTCATGTATATAGTTCTCTGTGGGATTCAATTTCCTGTATTTCCAGCATTTCCTTTATTTTTTCGCTGTATTTACTTGTGTCCAATATGGCTATACCCCCTCCTTTGTCACATGGCTTTATTGTGATGTTCCTATCTTTTGTTAAGTCATCTAAGGCTTTTCTCTCAGCATGTGTGAGATTCTTTCTCTTACACTTCAGTATGTGTTCTAGTTCCCCAAATTTATTTTCTACTTCTTCTTCTACCAGTCTACAAAAAGTATTTATGGAATGATTGCTTACTGTGGGATAAAAAGTACTTTTAGGTTTGAAAATGTTCTTATCAGTGGAAAGTGCCATTGTATTAGATTCTGAATTGGTGAAAAAACCTTTCAATTTAACATGTCTGAAAAATCTTAAAGTTTTTTTTTAAAAGAAAGTTAAAAGAAAAGATGAATACTACTGACACAGCTAAGTCAAATATCCTCTTTCCCGTTACTAAGCAACAAACTAAACAATGTGGTTAGGTTATGTTCCAGTGCAGGGGCCGGAGAAAATAACGGAAGAACTAACAATATATAAATATCAAGTCCTTAATAAGGACCAGGGCCCTTTGCCTTTAGAACACCTTCAAGCCTTCTTGGAATGATGTCATACAAGTCCTGAACTGTGTGAAATGGGATGTTGGACCATTTTTAAAAAGGAAAACCTCCAGTTCTTTGAGGGACGAAGGAGATGTAAATCGACTTCATACTCTGCACCCCAGAATTTCCCTGTGGTTTAGATCTGATGAAGGCATTCGACTTAATCCCGATGTTCATGAAACAACGTCTTTTAGCAGCGTGCATGGGGACATTATCGTCTTGGAATACGGGGACATAATGAAGAAACGGTGTTCACACCAAAGGGTGCATCTGGTCCTGTAGCATGGCCTCATATTCCTTGGTCATTATATAAATCATTAGACCTAATGATTCCTACAAGATGGCTGCCCATACTCAGGGCACAAGAAGGTGAATCCTACAACATAAAACTAAACAAAATCTAAGTTCATAATTCATAATTTCTCAGCTTAGCCACAGTTATCAAAACGGACAAACAGCTTATAATAGCATTCTGCCACTACAGCGGCACACCGTAGCAACAAATATATAATGGAAACACATAACAAACCAACTGGGCTTTTCCTTTAGACTCAGCCCTCAAAATTCCCACACAGCCTGGTTCTACGGAATGGAATATTTATTTTATTATATATTATATTTTTTTAATTTATTTTTTTTCGTTTTCTTTCAGAACCAGTTTTTTTTGCTCCTTACAAATTATCTGTCTTGTGTTGCGCTGGCCTTGGACACAAGTGGTTTCTGAATGGCAGCCCTGCTTTCAATACAGCTTTGTGAAGCCCACATTTGTTTGTTATGACAAAAAGATGTTGTTTCAAATATGTGGGAAATTTTGAAGCTGTAGTTTTGTGGTTTTAATCAACTACCCCATCCAAGTGTCCATCTATCTATCTATCTATCTATCTATCTATCTATCTATCTAGATACAGCCTTTCTATGTCTGCCTAATATATCACATTGTCTATCCTTCTTGAAGGAAATCCATCCACCAATGATGAACAGCAGAGAGCTACATGATGGGGAAACTGTAACATTCTCTCCAGTTGTGCTAAAAAAAAGCAAATGGCTTGTTCGAGTTCTGAGTAAGGCAAATTGTTTGTTCTCGGCCAGTGTCTCTTGAAGCTTAATTGCTGAAGACTAACTGGATGTGAGCCGTGCGTTTGAGGTATGTCTCTGTCATTACAACAAAAAGCTGAAAAAATAAACAACTAATATTTTTTCTCTGGTCTCTATTGGAGTCTGCAGGAGTAGAGAAACATTCTTTCCCTCCCAGGTTTCCTTGCTAGCCCTTAAGAAAGTAGGCTGCTGCTGTGGTGCTCCTAATGGAATGATTGGCAGGGCCTCACAGAATTCCCCTGGTTGCAAGGCCTAGGGCCATGGGAAAACAAGGCTCCCGCTGGGTGCAGCGTCCCCTGCTGCTCCCATATCTGGAAGCAGCCCTAGAAGCTGCCCTGTCCACACTAATAGGCAGGGCAAAAGAGGGCCGAACTGCTTATGGTTTGGTTGTCAGCATGGGGCTGAACCACCCTTCTGCTGTTTGCATGAGCAAGCTACTGCTAACACAGACAGTGATATCAAACCAGAACTTTAAAACTGTTTAGTGGCAGAGCCTGTTCCTTGCTATGGTTCTTTTGTCAGTGGGAGCTCCAGCTAGCCTAAAATGGGCTTCAGACTGGCAATCAGAAGAGCTAATAAGTCTAAATCATCCAGGCCAGTGGCTTCTTTGCTTGCCTACCTGCTTGTTGCACCAGCATCTGCCCTCACCCTCTCCCTCCCTCTCTCTCTCTCTTTTTCTCCCACTCACAAGCCCAATGCTTTGGGATCAATTTAGAGGCAGTGTAATTGCCTTGAAACCGTTGTAGCATCATTAGACCAGAGTTCTAAGATGGCATTTGCAGGGGAAAGAAAGGGCAGAGCTAACAGCTTCTCCATAGCTCTAAAGGTTACTTTTAATCACCCAATGAGGAATCCTCTTCTACCTCCCCATTCCTGTGGTCTCTCTTTACTTTTACTCCCAGCTCCAGACAAGGGTCCACATCCACACTGCAACTATATCCAGCATGCAGCCTCACTAATTAAGTGGTGGGTTTGTTTGTTACAGAGGAAGGACTCTGACCTTTGACATGTTATGCGATGATACAAGGAGGTGGCTAGCAGTTGGACTCATGGAATAAAACGAGGGCGCACAGCCTTTGGCCACTTACAAGGCACAGAGAGAGGTGCAAGACTTGAGATGAATAATATATGGTCCTTTCAGAAGAAAAGGCTAGTCTTTCACTATAGAGCATGTTTTAGCCTTGATCGATGAACATAATACATCATGGGTCACCATCATCTGATTAGCGGCAGTGGAATTGAGCACACAATGGTAACCTTCATTTTTATTTATATATATTTTTTATTTATTTATTACATTTTATTTTACTTTTCATCCTATAGAGTGGTCTTAATCTGTCATATTCAGGTGAGGCCTGAAGTGTGTAATCAACAAGCTTCAATTGGTGCTAAAATGGCCCCAATCCACAGTTTCCGATGCACGCAGAGAAAAGGCATGATGGCAGACCTAGATTTCATGTCATGGGAAGATGATTACACTAGAGTGGGCCTTTCATTTGTTTATTCCAGGAAGAAGCTTTACTTTGCTTAAGAGGTATCTTTGCTCTAATAGCAACAAAGTGAAAGGGTTGGGGCAGAACACCAAACTGCCGAATTGAAACCAAGAAAGCTGTAATTCAGTTTTTACCCTGTCAGTGCATACACTAAGCTATGACATGATTGTCAGTGATGAGGCCTCCTTTTTCCTGCTTCTGTCTGTCTGGGTTTTCAGCCCCTTGCTTCTTCAGACAAAGCAGCTTTTGCAGTAGACCCAAAGCCCCAAGGGCAATTCTTTCACAAATGCATAAATGATGGGCAAATTATTATGCACAGCACTGAATTTTGAAAGTGCAGCCACACACGTTCATCAATAGGGTTTCTTTTTATGTTTTCTGCATTATTTCCTTTAGGAATGAATGCAGGTACATGCAGACAAGACAGTATGACAAAAATTATTGCTAGCACACTACATTCTCACTCTTCCTCCATCAATGGTAGATATGTTTCTCCAGCTGACAGTAGGAAGACTGACACACATCACGCACACATGCACACATACACACCAAATCTAGGTCAAAGATCCATTAAAATTTCAACAAAGTCCTGGGCTCTGCCATGGAGGTGCAAAAACAATTCAAATGGATGTGGAATACCCACAGGGATCTGGTGTACTTTCCATGGTGGCCACCACTTCAAAGCCTGCAGGGTAGGTTGTGAACTGACACACACAACACATGAATATGTGCACGCACACGCACACGCACACACACTTCTCTCTCTTTCTGATTGCATGTGTGTACATGTGTGTGTTTATACAGGTGTGTGTGTGTGTCACTGTCTGCTTGACTGTGCTGTGTACATTGTGTATATTTGTGTTAATGACACAAGCCACCCCCCACATACACACTCATGCCAAAAAAATCTCCATCCCTGCCCACCTACAATAACACCACCGCACATAAACCCTCTCAGCAGTGGCTGAACATAGGTCACGAGGGCGTTGTATGTGGCTGCCAGTGCTGAGACCGAGTTTGAAGAACAAGGCACTGAAAGCCTCACCAGCAGTTACAAGCTGTTGCCCAAGCCTACACTGGCAAACCACGATGAACGGTGAACTACATACCTTCCCCTCACTCCCAAGGAAGTTTTTGAGGAAGTTCATTTTGCAGAGTCTTACTTTTTCCTTCTTCCCTTTCTTTTGTTTAAATGAACACTCCATAACAGAAAGACATTTTTATTTTTCCCCACAGCTTGGCTCTGGAGGGTTATGTCTGGTGGATGGCAACACAAAAGTTGATGAAATATCCTCAGTGGAAAGACTCTATTGATCACAGTGGAGCGGCACGGGAGTCTTGTTTGTATTCTGGGCTGAGGGTCGAAGGCACAGACAGATTGCTGTCCGATTGATACAAGTGTCCAAACTCATTGGGCGTCAGGGAATACACACAGGGAGTGGAGAGGGCAGACATATAAAGAGCATGGAAACACACACACACACACACGCACGTGCGAACATACACACACACACACACAAACACCTACACACACACACACACGCTAAACAGGCTTTGGTGGAAAAGGTTGTATGTGACCACCATGAAAAGAGACCGGTGTCATTTACCTCAAAGGCAGCCAAAGAGCCCCCTCAAAATAGATACACTTCACCACAACTCTATCCCATCACCATGGTACCTTGAAAAACAAGCTCGTCCTTAGAGTTCACAACAACTCAACAAAAAACGCAAAACAATGATATCAGACCTGCCAACCTTGGAGAAAGTGGAGTATCATCATCTGAGATTTTTTTCAGCTCGTGTGTGCTGCAAAATTACAGTACATTTTGAAAAAAAAAAAAATAGATTTATTGACCTTAAAATTAAGAAGGTGTATGTGCCTGGAATAAAAACTGAACCAGTAGCTCAACATAAACTGGCAGTAAAAGAATACAATAAAAATCTATATTTGAATAAATAAATAAATAGGCAAACCAACAGCCGTGCAATCAGTTGAACATAGGCCTAACTACCTGACTTATTACTTAGCAGATAACATTATGTTACAACGTTTGGACTTTTTCTCACAACACACAGTTGACACATCCAGTTTGACTGCAATTTGTGATTTTGACTAACAGTCCAGATGACAGTTGCATCATGAGAGGCAGACTTGCCTCTTCTAAGCAAGGTGGCACCCTAATTCTCCATTCTGTTCTCTGCAGGAGAACATCTTTTCTGTCTTTATTATTTAAGGCAAAATCTTGTATACTCTTACACTGATATATATCATCAATCTGTGATGTCTGTGTATTCCAGGATTTATTTTGTGATGAAGTGTTGTGATTTACCATTTTGGTGTACACACTTTCCCACTTGCCTTATCTACTTCTATTCCAGTTAGCGATTTCCTACATTTCCCAGAATGCCTTTAGACAACACCTAGAGACCAGGCATGAACTTGTCCCATTTAGCTGTGAATGGAGCGTGTGTGTACATGACAGAGGTAAAATTTGAATATTGGCTATTCTGTGGACATTCATTTTTCCACTTTTAATAACTTGTAAAGCAAGTGGAAGAAGAAGAATTTACAACCACTTTTTCAATATTTAAGAAGATATTTTTCCTATACAACCTCCAGGTCATATGGGAAACAAGCTAGTGAAATTCCAAACTTTAGAAAAATATTTCTCAAGTACTGAAACCAGTAATTTTTTCCTATTAAACTCCATTGTAGCTGCGCTGGAAATATATTGATGTGACATCATGTCATCTATGGATGGCCAATTATCCAAAAAAATAAATAAATAAATACATACACCACCAAACAACAAAACGGACCCAGAAATGCAAGGTTCATCGTCAATAGCCATTTCCCAACATTGTTAAAGTGTTTTAGGATGGATTTTTCCTTGAAGTCCAATATGATTGTATACTTTCATTTCAACTCACTATGGCTAGTTGGTTTCAGGAATAGATAAGCCTTTATGTGCATTACTTTAGCCCAGTGGTTCTCAATCCTGGTTCTTGGGACCCAAAGCCCTGCTTGTTTTCATTCTCGCCATGTAATCAGGGACTTTTCTTACACCTGGGATCAACTGCCAGTCATCATTCCAGCTTTTTTTCATCTGAAACATTTTTTATTTTTTTTTAAACAGGGTTAAAAACAACAGGGTTCTTTTGGCATAGTTTAGAGTAACAACTCTGTAGAAAAATACAGAGCTGCTATGCAAAATGCATACAGGTTGGCAGGTCTGTGATATACATTTATCAAAATAATAAAATGCTCTGATGCTCAGCTCAGCCATTTTTTTCATATGCTCACACTTGTTGACTGAGTGTATTCATAGGTCCTTCAGTTGCCAAGCCATTCTAAAGTGTTTCAAAAAAACACATACCATATCCATGATGTGACACATCGTTATTAAATGGCATTAATTGCAATGGTATAATGAGGAAACCAATGGAAAAACAACATGAATAATGACTCACATTTCACTCAAAGTGAAGCACTTGCCGGAGACATTTGAAAAACAGTGTCAAATTCAGGTGTGATTTTCACTGGGGGCTGATGGAGCCTAATTAAAACTAACCTCTTTGTTACGAACTCCAGTTTCTACTTTGTCCCTCTTTCTGCCTCGAAACAATCTGTGCTCAAGTTGACTCCACTGCCTTACACTGTGAATGTGTGTGTGTGTGTGTGTGTGTGTGTGTGTGTGTGTCCTAATGTGTGGTTGTGTCTGTGTGCATGTGTGTGTCTGTATCAGAAAGAGAGAGTTAGAAGACATGGTATGGAAGAGAGATATTTTCCACCCAGTGCCATTTGCCCTGAGGAGAGGCTTGCCCATGGTGCTTTATCTCTCTGGGGCTGTGTGTATGTGGGCCTATCAACCTTCAACGGAGCTGGAAATTCTCATATCTTCCCCTGCAGAGCCAGCAAGTTCACCTGGTGAAGGAGAAATCCACACACATGCCCCACTCACACACAAGAACACACACATACGACCACGCTTTAAGCACACACATACACATGCATGTATTATGTGCCCACATGCACACAAACACACACACCAAATCAAAGTAATAAACTCTAATTTCTAATATGTGTTGTATTACAAAACAAGGAACTGACCTCTGAGGTTAACCTATTGTAGCACTGGCTTTGATCACGATGCGCATCATTCAGTCACATCGGCCACAAAAGTTAATTAGAAAATATGAAGTGGAAAAAGGAGAAAAAGAGAGTCCCTGCCTCCTGTCCCCTTCCCTTTGCAACTCACTCGTCGACACTCGCTCTCGCTGTTTCTCCTTTTTATGTTGTAATTGGCTTTAACGTGTAATGAAGGTCATCAATGTTGTGCTTTCACTCGCGGTCTGTGTCTCTGATGGAGGAGAATGGGGGCACACACCACAGTCCTAATTATCACAGAAGAGCACATCGGCACTGACCTACAACACCCTCTTATAATATGCTCTTATATGTGCGCATGCACATATGAAGACACACACAATGATTTCAGATGAAAAGAAGCACACAAACAACATGACGCTCTCAGCCCACATAGTTAGCTGGCCTCCACCCATTGTATGTCACAATGACAGTAGCCCTCTAATATATTCCCTATTAACAGGAGAACAACCTGCCTGGGGTTTTAATTGGGAAAGCGAGCAGGTATTGGCAGGGCATCAGATAGGAGGGCTTGATGGTTATTTCGAGTGGTCTGATATGAATTCCAGGGGGTCCCTCCATGGCTTTGTTGTGCTTATTAGTCATCTGAACAGATAACAGATTGCATCTTAATTGGAAATCCCACCAGAAGCCTTGGTAACCATATTGTAAAATGATCCGCACCTTTGGAATCTGTCTTTCTCATGGTACTTTGCCTATGGTAACAGGTTAAAAGGGAGAAGGTTTTAGAAAAATGAGGAAAAATCATTTGCCATGCTGTTTGGAGCTCCATTTTGCAGTGCAGCAAATGTGGCAAAATGAGAGCTTGTAATTATTGACTCTCAAAAGAGGGGAATATAATAACTAAATTACAATGTAAGTTTAATCATGTCTAAAAAAGTGGTCCTTGAGCAGCATGTCTTATTTGGCAGCAATATCCTCAGTGCTAGTGTCACACTAGAAAATGCCACATCCGGTCTCACACTCAAAAATGCATGGAAAATACGACTATGAGGGCTCTTTCTGTATTCCTAGTGATCAGTGCGAGTGCCAGAGAAACACCCATGAAGGGCAAAGAGATGATATGCCAAATGCAATATTTGTAAACATCCATGCTGCATGTTTGCCTGAGAATGCTGGATAATTCCATATATGAAAGGTCCATATTTACTCTGTCTGGTCATTTTCAGCCCATGATCACTCAGGCTTTTGAGCAGGAGGCAAGAGAGAGAAAGGCGGGGGGGGGGATAGAGGAGGAAGAAAACCAATTTTCTGCTGTGTGTGTTTGCTTCCCTGGGTAGGGAATGATGACTGGCGTCCAGCGTCCAGCTCCTCCACCTTCAACTGGACAGGAGGAGCTGAATTAGCTAGAAGATGACACCATGGGCAGGCCGGCAAAAGAAGGAAGAAAGAGAGAGCAGGGGGAATCATTGAAAATGAGCAGTGGAGGCAACAAAAAGCGATGATGCTGATTTCTCCTCTGGTGCTGCTCTCTCCATCCCTCCATTCACCAGGCTATCATTCAGAGGCTTTAAGAATCCAACCAAGGAGCCTAATCCACCAGACATCCCTCCTTTCCACGAAAAAAAAATCCACCCTCAATCCAACAGTGTTTCAAATTGTGGTTGCCCACTATTTCCACAAAAGTGTATTCCTGGTTGAGTGACGTTTTACTATGGGAAGATACATTAGGTGTATAGATTGAAAGCTTGTCAATTGCCTGCCTGACTGCATAGACCATTTCAGAAGACATGCTGCGAGGGTATTGGCCATCAGGTGAAAAGAGAGTATGGTGCTAAGTAAAGGAAAGGTACAGACTGGAGAAATCAGCACGAACCATGGAAAAATGTTAGAATCATCTACCCATGTTGCATGCCGATCATTACTCTTAACAGCATGTATATAATTTTTTTAAAAATGACAGGATGCAGGCTTTTATTATTTTTATAAGGGCCTACATTATATTGTGTCAATTAAAAAAAAATATATAGTCTAATACTCAATTCAATTCAATTCAATTCAATAGACCAAAAATACTTGATTGTACAATACTGATATGATATTGATATTAACAAGGCATCATTCTGTTGAATTGTTTTGGAGAGTATCAATTGTTAATGTGCCTGCTCCTAGGAATATATTTGCACTAGGCTTGTCATGAAATATTCAAGGACTAGCTTTCCATAAGGTTGCAGTTCACTTGCACATATAGTTCCATGCAGGTATAACTCAAACAAGGCTATCTTTACACAATCCAGTGCCCAAAGCCTGTATGATAACTGCCTGTGTATCCACATCGGGCATCAGTAAGACATGCCCATCAATAAGTAAAGAGAAGCCAAAAAAAAAAGAAGCTTATGGCCATCAATTATGTCCACTACATATCACACTTGTGCCCGTAATCATGCGAGTACCATGATCATACTGTGTACTTTTCATACTAAAATATGATTAAAAAAAAAGATTCCAAAATAATTAATCCAACAAAATGTTAGAGTTCATGTGCTTCTGACACCACAGTTCCCTTACCTAATACTATGCAGATCAGATGGCATTGCCAATAAAATTAAAACACTATATATTTTAAGGAACAGTTTGGCCTCTGCCTCAGCTGCCTGTTTGTAAGCTGTCTCCGCAAATAAAGCAAAGGAGTGAGCATTCCTTTGCCAAACACATTTAATCTTCTCAATGGCATCCAACACTAAACTCACGGTCTCACGGACACAAGCTCCTGAGAGAAAAGGTTCAACTGGTCATGACACAAACCATTACCGGAGAAAGACCAGACTGACCGTGGCACTGGAATATACTCACTCCTCAGGGAAATGAAACATGTGAAAATTAATACTTTAGTATTCTTTCAGAAAATGACTTCTCATTGATTCCTGGTCCTCGCAGTTCAAATGTCTAGATCAGTACCTGTCACTACATGGAAGAACCCCTCACTGCGCGATGTTGAAATTCAGAGGGTGGATATGTTGTCTTGCCTTGTATTAGGTATGTATACGATTTACAAAACCACGATGATGCTCTGAGGGGATGTGTATTTCCCTCCACTAGCCACACATTCAAACCTCAGGGAGGATTCAGTTATTGGCCTATATCACAGTGCCCCCTACTGGCAAAGTCCTTCTACTAATTGCCAAACAACTGGCATGATGGTAGATTGCATATGTGAATAAATAATCCTTCCAAACAAACAGAGATTATAGCATGGAAATGTCTTAGATGCCTGAGTTCAAATGGGAAGGAAAACAGGATACAAAGAAATATCCTCAACTAAGCTTCAATATAAATTAAATCAACGCTTGGTTGACATGCAATGGTAGACATGCAGTACCATGCACCAGAGCCATAGACTATGTTACAACCTACAGCTGTGGTATGGTCTGCCTTTTCTCATATATAGTTATAATTTATTTATCCTGAACAGTTTCAATCAGTTCATCTCATATCTGAGGAGGGATTGGAAAAAAACTTTTTTTTAGCAGACAACCTACTATTTCTCAGAGCCAATCAATGACAGCAACATGGACATCGCATAACATAACATATCGGATAGAAAAAAGAGGCTTTATGGGTCAAACATCAATTACAGTATTGAAGAATACAAATTTACCCAGTTTGGGAGGTAGGGTTTAGACTTTATATTTGCTGGCTGTTTCAAGTTTTACCAGAAGAACTGAAATCCATAGTCAAGCCTCTGGATCCACTGGTACATGACACATGGTATGACCCTGCCATTAAAATTTTAACAGAAAGACTGCAGGTAGTTGTAAGGCAGCCTTGTGTCAAAGAGCAGAGGAAAAACAAACACAAAAATGGCTGTTCACACACACACACACACACACACAGGATCTAATAGTGTAAGTACAAGTATGACTACAGGAGGACTTCCTGGGTCGAGGCATAATCCAAATAGGAAAGGTCACAACCCCTTGATCTGTTATTGATTTGTTAGTACACCGGTTCTTCTTGAGGTGTGAGGTGAGTTTTTCTTCTACGTAGTGTTAGACAGGAATGTGCACTGGTTCTACCACACTGCAAAACAATATACACAACAGAACACAGACAGCCTACATGGCATAACAAGGGCAATCATGCACATGCATTTACTGTATACCCTTTGATACACTGCCACAGCAAAATACATTACGAGCAAAGATATCTCGGGGAGCACCAACACAGGAACATTCAGTATGCATATAACAGAAAACCTGATATAGACACCCACACAAGTATATCAATCAACCCTCAAGAATAGCCACGATGTGCAAAAGCCTGTTAGCAGAGTTCAAAATCATCCTCTCACACAATGTGTCCACAACTTTGCAAGGCAGCCATTTGCACTATCACTTACCAACTTAGACACATGGCATCGAAGGCCAGAAGTTGCAAAACCTTGAGGAAACACCATATTGATTCAACTGAAATTACTTTAAAACATTTTCAAATCTGTATTCGCTGCCACTACAAACTATAAACTAAAATATCCTGAAAATTGCAAACTACTCAAGCCCATGCCTGGTGGGCTAAATCAGCAAAAACACTTCTCCTCACATGTTTATGATGCTATCAGGCCAAAAACAGATAAAATGACAAATTCCTGTGTTGCAAGTATGAGGTTGGCTGTGCTGACTTGGTGTAGTAGTAGAGAGTATGGATATCTTTCCTCCAGGTTTGGCAGCTGTGTTTGGTGATGTTTGTTGGACGGAAGCACTATAACCTTGACCTGCCAGCTCCGATCAGCGATTAACCGCTTAAGAGACCCTGAATAGTGTAATTGCTAGCAAAGAGCTATTCATATTTTCTGGTGAGAATGTGTCATATTAATTAGGGCTAATTTACTGGATGCTGGAGGACACCGACATCAAGCCACATTCAGAGGAGAAAGATTCAGAGACACCAGTGAACTAGTGTTGATTGTTGATTTGATGGCATGTTTTTCTTAATTATAACAGACAGAACAATAGTACTAGTGCAGGCAGCCTGTCAAGGCCAACAGGGTGTGTATCCGTGTGTGTGTCTGTATGCCTGCATGTGTTTACACTAACACACAGAGGAACAAAGAATCAAGAGTGCACTCGTGTACACACACAGACACACAGTGTCAGGCAAACAAAACAACCAGAGACACAATTAATTTTGCCCCAGTACAAGCACTCCCTCTACTGGCAGAGGTGTCACCACTACATTTGTCAATCTAGGAAACTACCTAATCTTTTGGTAATTTCAAAATCCAGCCATTACGGTAGAACTTCCCTGACACATCTTAATGGAATCAATAAAATATCACAGTAATAAGATAAACAGAGTAATGTCTTGTTGGCAGTGAAGCAAGCTAATTTAGAAATCTCACAGCTTACTCCCGATCCAATAAGTTGACGAAAGTGTGGCGCTGTATGCACAAATCCTATCTGCTGAGAAACGTTTTCATTTTCCTTAGCAGCAATAACAGCCTCCACTGGTGTACTTATCACATCAGTCTACCATCCTCTATCGCTCCCTTCATCTCAAATAATACCACTCTTCAAAACATCTATTTTGCGTGTGCTCCATCTCCCTCTCTGTCTTCTCATCTCCTCTCTCTTTTCTGTTGCGCGCTCTCTCTCACACACACACACTCCCTTCCTCTCACATATGCACTCTCTCTCCCTCTCGCAGGACCAATGTGTCACTCAGAAACTACAGTACCACACCATCAAACAGCATGGTGTGAACTCAATAAGTTCATTGCGTACCATTCCCTCGACTGCTTCCTGCACAGCAAAGAAGCAAAGCAGATTTGCAGTACCTATCATATACAGTATGAACACACACACACACACAAACACACACACGTGCAAGCATCCATGCACACACCTGCACATACATGAATGCATGAACACAAACAACCACACACACACACACACACACACACACACACACACACACAGAGGCAGGCTGGTTGCTATGGCAACCTTAACCTCATACAGGCTCAGATGCATACAGTAATAGTGTGTGTGTGTGTGTGTGTGTGTGTGTGTGTGTGTGTGCCATTTTGGCACTTTGGTTGGTACCTATTGTATTAACAGGGTAATTTCTGCAACAGTCATCCATGCCTATTCCGACACCGAAGAAGCTTATTTGCCCAATGGGGTCGCCAGGGGAAGTCAAACCTTTCAAAGCTGAAGGAGATAGTCTCTGTTGGGGCTTAGTCAGTGAATGCAGTCTACACACTCATCATCACCTCTGACCCTCAATACATCCTGCCGTTCATCTCTAAAGGATGAAACACACACTGGTTTACTCCAAATCCTCAAATAAACCCGATAGATTCCAAGATGAAGCCTGCCCGCTTTAATTTGCTTAGTACAAGACTAGGAAAAAATTTGTACATTGTATACTAATCTGTAACTGTCATGTTTCCATTCCTAATTATCAAGCTGCTAGAGCATCTATAACTACAAGTAATGCTAGTACTAAAAACAAGGTGCCTAGGAATTCTGGGACTTTCTTTTGACAGTGAAATGTCATTGGAGTCCATTGTAGCTCTCATGCTGGTATCAGCGCCCACCTGTGTCTAACTATGTATCAGAACACCCTGGGGGCGACTGCATTGGATTGTACAAGGCGCCACCACGTTCATAGCACAATGGTGCAGTGGCTGCTCTGCTGTGGGGCCCTTGGTACTTCTCTAATAATCTACCCAGCATGTGTTTATCTTTGTTGGACCAGGTTGTGTGGAGGAGGCGGTCGGGAAAGGAAGGCAGGCAGAATCCTGCCAGCCTGCATGTGAGGAGCCCGCAAATCCAAAGGGATTGCTGGCTTTGTGTGAGTGTGCATGTGTGTCCGTGTTTGTGTGAGAGAGCGAAGTGGCAGCAACACAGTTATGGCAACAGGAGTTATGGTTTAACTTACACACACACACACACACACACACAAATGCTCTCTGCCGGGCTCCATTGTGTCTAATGTGTTCAACGTTAATCTTACCCTTTGGGGACATTTGCTGTTGTGTTAATTACACACCACCAGGAGCTCTCATTAACACATACATACACACACACACACGCACTGTATGCACGACTTAGGTGGAGAGAGTAGAGGGGCAGATAAATAAAGCAGTCCAGTATAACACAAACCAAAGCTAATGAAGCATTTACAGAGAGTGGGGTCATTTTAGACCTGCTTAAGGTCAACCCGTCTCCCACGCCTTTAATGAACAAACCCAGCTTCAGATGTACAGAGGGGCTCACGGGCCCTGCTGGCCACTGTGCCCTGCTTAGTCATCCACTACACCACTAGCTCATCACAGCCTGGCATAGGCCCATGCCTCCAACACTGCGCTAGCTTTGGCTAATGCCAATAGTGTAAGGCAAACTGAAACCCTGATGCACAAACAATTAACCCCAGAGCATTTTCACTGGCACTCTCGCCGGCTGCCTGCCTGTTATCAGCTCTCATTACCGTCTGCTGCTTACTGCAGCCATTAAAACTATGGGAACAAGACTTTGAAAAAAAAAAAAAAACACCTTTTTATTCCACACTCATTGCAGCCCAAAAAGCTGAAAACAACATTGGATAGTCAAACAGGAGAGTGTTGTAAGGCAGCTCCTTTTCTGCCCTAGGAGTGTCCCCCTGGTGGGTAGAAGACCACCCATGTCAGGGGCAGAGTAATGGGCTACAAGGTGACCCCTGTGCACCTCTCTTTCCCAAGCCTTCACCACACTGCGGGAGCTCTAATTGCATCGCTGGGGAGCTCCGCACTTCCAATAGTCAATTATGGATACAGCTGTAGCAGATGTGTAAAAGATGTATGGTATTTCCCTGGGATAAATTGCTACAGATCGATTGGGATAGGTAACTGCTGAGAGAAGGGAATGGCTCCAAAACTGAATTCTTGATCATGTGCATCAATTGGTATGGGAATAAGCGTGTGCATGTGAGCATGCATGTTTGCTGAACACTTTTATTCAGTCATCATGCTTCAAGATGTCTGCATCTGTGCGTTTCCTGCATAATATAATGTACAAATAATGTGTAATATAATGTATCAATATGTATTGATACATTATATTGTGTTCAATACGTGGCTGAGTATATGTGTGTTCTGTTTTGTTTTGTGTTTTTTTTGTTTTTTTGTTTGACTCCCACTAATTCACTCGAACGTTTTCTGTGGGGTGGCTTCACCACAGTGACCTTTAGCTAGACGGGTCAACACCTGCAGAGAATGAAGGAAAAATGTGTCTCTGATGCAACAACATACAATAGTACCAATCACACACTGTGCAAAATAAACAATTGATTAGATAGATAGACAAAGAGATAAAGATAGAGATAGAGATAGAGATAGAGACAGAGACAGAGACATAGATATTTCTAACATATTTTCTAACTAAATATCTATTGAAGTAAATATGAATAAAACAACATACTCAGGAAAAGGAGCATGCAATTGCTAGATTTGATCCATACAGAGAAAGATCATGAAAGAAGGAGACAATAAAGGATTTAGAAGCACTAGAATATCATATCCACAAGGTATGAAAGATTCCCATTGCTATTCAGCCAGCTGACATCTCATTTCAATACAGCTGAACACAGATGAAAAGTGTAATATGTTCTCCACGTTCGCTTTGGACATGAAATTTCCAGTGCGCTTCGCTGCTTAGTGTGATTAAAATTAAATCAAGGCGTATCAATCCTCGAAGGTTAATTTGTCTTACACACTACGTCCGCGGTGTCTTTCCATCCTAGGGATGCCTGTGGCCTCAGAAAGGTTAATAAGCTGCTTCACCTCAGCCAGAGATGGATTGGAGGAGAGGTGGAGAGGTGAAGAGAAGGCCAGGAGAGCAGAAATACCTTAATGCAAATCCACACAGTCAAACTAATCTGTCTGGTCTTCAAAACCACTGGCTCCCCTACTTAACAGTCTCCAACCGGACTTTCAATCCAATGGAACATTTACACATGGACTTGACACCAGTCAGGCCTCATCTAGCAATGAGCTAGCGGGGTCAGAGTTCTGGACTGGGTGAGGAAATGATGAAACACCTCCTGGAATACTTCCTGATGTGATCTGCCTGCCTACTATGGGATTTAGTGTCAACAAAGTCAAATCAATCAGGAAAACGTGCTTGCTTTAGTGTCTGATTAAGGCTGGCCTCAGCATCTGAGTGTGCATGTGTATACAGTCATAGCAAATGTAGAATTCCCTCAACACGCTACCTCTATCCGTAATGTTACTAAGTTTCCATTCATATGCTTGTGTGGGTGGAGCAACAGTGCAATAACAGTGCAACACCACTGTAAGAACTAAGGCTTTTAACATGGCTAAATCTATATGTGTGTGTATGTGTGTGTGTGTGTGTCTGTCTACGGGCAGCTTCACAGCAGGACCAAGCACCCTTAGGGTTTGTGAATTCTCTGTTGTTTGTTTATACAGGCAAAGAATGGACCAAAGTCAAACAACAGGCCAAAAACATCATTAAAATAATGGTGCACATTTACAGCAGACTTGTTTGGCCTTCTGCACATTTATCACACTACGGTTTTAGGATTTTCTGCAATGGTTTCCACAGTACACTGTGCGTTTAATAAAACATGGTCAAAAAGGAGAGAACAAAGAAAGAAACAATCTGCAAATGCTGCAATTCAGAGAAAGTGTTACCCCCAGGGCTGCTGCACTGCAACATTACCAAACACAAAGCCATGTGATTTATCTAAATAATTTCACCTGCCCATAACAATGTGTCCTATTCTCACATTATTTAACATGTCAAATTTTAAATAATAATTGTAATATTCATCAACAAAAGGTTGAAGACTGACAAATGGGAGTAACACATATGGAAAATAAA
Source organism: Centroberyx gerrardi (assembly GCF_048128805.1). Taxonomy (NCBI): domain Eukaryota; kingdom Metazoa; phylum Chordata; class Actinopteri; order Beryciformes; family Berycidae; genus Centroberyx; species Centroberyx gerrardi. The sequence continues at coordinate 19,620,753 of NC_136012.1, forward strand.
AATAAGGCTGTTTGTTAGGCTAGGAGTCCCATTATAAATAATTATTTTCTTGCCATCCTTGCACATCTAGCAAAGAAAGAATTCAGAACAGTTGAATTAGAAGTGAAGATAAACTTCCACTTGTTTAACTTTTCAAAGAAGAGGTTATTCAAAAAGAGATTGAGGGAAAAAACAATGACTGAGAGAGAGAGACATACAGTGAAATGCATATAGATGTGAAATAAATATGCAGTAGATACAGTAGAAAGATAATGATTAGAGGAAAACAAGGGGGAGAGAGACTGAGTTTAAGGCAAGGGGAGATGATAGGGAAAGAAAGATGGTGAAGGGAGTAGAGAGGGAGCATAGGGAAGTAAACAAAAGAAAAGGTAAGAAGCAAAGGCTAACTGTAGCAATCTGTGCATCCCAAAGGGAAACTGTTAAAAGTGCAACGGATAGAATACTGTATGTGCCTCCCATGGCGAGGTGCTCAGTCTTCTGGACAGCCAGAGAACAGCTTTAAAATCATGCTTTTCTATCATACATCCAGAAAATCCCAACACTATGTCTCACCCAGACATCCATTCTATTTTACTTTCTTCTACTGCATCTCTCCCACTCTCTTTGACAACATTCTTTATTGAGCCCTATGTCTGTTTCATAGTCTATATGTACAATAATTCTCACAAAGATGCTGTCCTTGTGGTAACACTTTCTAAGGGATTTACATAGAACATTAAGAAAAAATGGTTCATGACGAGTTTGAGGACGCATGCAACAATATTAACAATTAAATTTATCATCTGTGAGATTCTTGTTTTCTTGATTTTGGCAACACCTTTGGTGATAAGCGGTCATTGCGTTTGTGTTTTGCACTCCATGTAGGCACTGGCATAACATAATAATAAAAACACTCAATGTAGATTGTGGCGAATAAACAATAGCGAAACCTAGCAGCTCAAAAGAAAAAGAGCCACATCTGCGTCGCTCGTCATAATCCTTTTCCATCAGTGTTTTTCATTCTTGGAAAGCAATGGCGATGTTCACTCTAGTTTTGGCTCGGAGACGCTCGCTTTCCTTTTAAGCATGCTTGCATGCCACTGTCACTGCGGCAATGTAAAACGCATCACTTCCTATAAGGCAGAGGATTTTTTCACCGGGTATTTAGAACAGCAAATGTAAAAGCTTTCATGAACTGGCTATAGGTTGAATCGCTATTGTCTATTATCAATTTGTGATGGAGAGTAGCAAAATGGACATTAAATGAAAAAGTTAACTAACCCATTTATTAACAACTTCCCTAAACATTTGTGAAACATTAATTCAACCTGATTGTGTAGCATATACCATAAAAAAGTCCCTGCTATAACTGTTCACTGTAAAGTCCTTGCAAGTAAAATGTCAATCTTTTGTTTGTTTGTTTGTTTTTTCCTTTTCTTTTTCCTGTCTGTGGATCAGGATCCGTAATCAGGATGGTCTGCTTACCTTACTCTCTCCCTCCCTCATCTCAACCTTTCCTGTCTGTGCAGTAATTTACCTTGCTGTGGCTGGAGAAGTCATGATTGTTTATATTCAAAGAGGCACCATCTTGAACACGCAGGACTCTGATTGTTTACCCGTCCTGGCTGTGACATCACTTTGCTCTCTCCCTCCAGTCCTCCTCTGTCTCCTCTCTATCCCTTTCCAGCCAGATTGGCTGTGGGAGTGCCACCCCCTGGCCCACTTGTAGGCCCAAACCAATTCCACCAAAGAGGCTCAAAGACAAATTAAACATAATAACATGTAACAAAGTCGGCAGGCTAGCATGCAGTGTCAGGCATTGTGGTAGTCAGGAGAGCAACAGGGTTTGTGTGCACTCTTTGATCTGTATGGAAATCATGAGTCAACATGCAGCCGGATCCAAAGCACATTTGGAGAGGTCGGAGTTGGAAAACAAGTGTAAAATTGAGATACAAGTACAACATTTGCAATTACAACTGATGATTTCTGTTAACAGCATGGCCGACAGAGTTTGTGTTCGATCTCATTTAAGAGGAGATTATGAAATACAGCGGGTGGTTGAGTTGGAACAGCTTGAAAAACAAACTGTGTCTACAGGCCTATCAGAGAAGAAGTACCAACTATTGCTTAAGTAGAACAAAAGCTATCGGCCCCTGAAATTAATACCCGGCAAGGAGAGTGAAAACAAAGCTGTATAAGTTGCTAATACAGTGTCAAGAGTGTAATTGAATCACTCCAAATGGATTTGAGTAAAGGCTGCCATTATACAGGAGTGTATGAGGAAACCAAAGCGGCAGTAAAGACATGTTCTTTTTTTTTTTTTTTTTTTTGTTCTTTGGAACAAGAACACCTTTTATAAAAGAATAAAAAAAGGTTACAACAAATGTTAACAGAGGGACTTCATTAAGCAGTCTGATAATTTGTAACGAATATGTAAATTTTTAACTATCCTCAGCTATTAACACTGAATATTTTCAATTTGAAAGGGGACTGAGGGTTTATCAACATAATATGAATTAATGTCCCTTGACTTATCACACTCGACACTTTTACAACCCTATTATATGCAAATGCATCACTCAAAAATGGGCCAATCCAGCACACCAGTCCATCCACACATATAGTGAGACACCAACATGTGTTCTCCATAAAAACCCACTGCTCTTGTGCTCATACCCCCTAGCTGGATTAGATATGCACTCCATATTCCGCTGTCTGGGATCATGGGCATGAGATAATGAGGCTCCATTGGGGCTTTTCCATATGAGTACAGTCCTGTGACATTGTCCTCTTCCTAAAAGGCAAGTCCCATTGTTAAAAGACACTATCGCTCAATTAGGCAAGCACGCACAGACACTGAATAGATGCACATACAGAATACACACACACACAGAGCATGAGAGAGAGAAATGCATGCAGTTTCCTATTCTTTTAACATAAACTATTACTGTTGTCCCCTTCTGAATGTCTAAACTTCCCCCGGGAAGATATTACAATCATATGCATTATTTATTTATTTATTTATTTATTTATTTTGTGGGGTGATGTTTATTCATGATGTATCAAATAACAAATAAGCTGGTAATGGTCAAAGCGAGGACATACTCCAGATACTCCAAGCCTTGAATTAATCTGAATGCACAAGCAGAATACGCTGATGTATGCTGTACACACCGTCCCAAAAATATATTTAAAATTTAACTATCAAAAAGAATTATGATTTTTTACAAATAGATTCAGAGTGAACTTTAGAAACATGGAAATATTCTCAGGTACAGAGTGTACCTGAGTTTGAGGAAAATCACTTTAGAGACTATTTTGTTTTTCTTTTTTTTTGTTTTTTGTTTATTCAAACCTTATCAGTATTCAGTAAGTCAGCACGCTTAGTAGGTATATGGTCCTCAAAGTACTGTTGCAAGGACACTCTTGAACAAACTATACAGTCTGAAAGAATAGAGTTCTTCTGCCATGAAAGTGACGAGACTAGTTGTGCAACAGCAACAAAATAGGAACAATGAATTAATAAGGTACAATAGCAGGGGGTTACTGAAAGATGTTGACAATAAGTTATAAAACAAATGGAGAAAAAAATGTTTAATTTTGAGTGCCGGTGGAGGACTAGATTGAAAAGATAGACATATCACAACTATGTATTAGTTGAGATTATCAGAGTCAGTAAGCAAAGAGAAAAAGAAAGAAAATATATAGATGCACAGGGGGTATTTTATTTTTGGAGAGAAAGATTTTGATGAACATTGCAATGTACCTGAAGGCACATAAAAGTTAGCGGGGTGTAGACTTGGGAGGCTGTGAGAGGCAGGTATCAAGGAAAGCTAATATTCAGGGGGCTAAAGTTAAAGTGCACTGTGATAGCAAGAATGGCTCTCATCTGAGAAGAGAAGATTAAAATCAGTGGGACATCACAGCGAGGCAATATGAAGTACGAATGAGAGGAAATCTCTCTCTCTCTCTCTCTCTCTCTCGCTCTCTCTCTCCCCCCCACACACACACACACACGTACACACACAGTAGTCTTGCTAATGTACAATAAACCAATTACATGTCATTAATATTTAAGGGCCTAATTTCCATTCATATGTGATATATTAAAAAAGTGCAGGGATGAGCAAGGAAAAGGGCTGACCCTGAGACATTCACAGTGGGCTGGCTGCCCCAAACAGAGAGAATTGAACATCAGGGTGTTTTGTGTTTTATTGAGACAAATGTCCCCTGCCTGTGCAAGCAATTAGAAAAATGGCTTCCCTTCTAAAATGAGGAAAACAGTACCATTTGAGACCTTTCTTTTTTCCAAAATGGGATAATATCCACTTTGGTTTGCTGGAAATAATAACGGATGTTTAATCCAGAATGCACTAATCCACTGGAGTGAGCGAAGGTCTTGGGTTATCAAAACAATTCGCCAAGCATCTCAAGCGCTCTCTTTTCACAGACACTGATGACCGTTTACAAAACAAGTATATGGCAAAACACTTGACAACTGTGATCTTGTTTGGGGGAGAGCGCTGCTGCTAGAGTGTGAGCGAACAAGCGAGTGCGCGCGCGAGACAGAGAGACACACACTAAAAGAGAGAGAGAGAGAGAGAGAGAGTGTGTGCATTTGTCTTTTCGCGAGTGAGAGACTGGCCGGCCCTGATTCCAGATGGGGCACAGACAGGTCCAAAGAGAAGGTTTCAGAAGTAAGCGGAGAAAGAGAATGAGATGAAAGAGAAAGAGAATGAGATGAAAGAGAAAGAGAGAGGGAGGGATGACAGGATGCTGCCTCTCCTGGAGAGGAAAAGCAAGAGATGAAGATGCAGAGGAAGCTGCTTTGGCGGATGCTCCCTCCTCTCAATAAACAGAATCAGCAATAAACAGCCTTGTCCTCCAGGGAGGCATGGCAAACCATCAAGCCTGAGTTCCCAACACTTTAACATAGAACATATCAGAGGCTCATCATTCTACGCTCACTATTAATACAAGGCGGACTGATGGAACAATTCCACACTGAGCGCCAGTGTCTTGAGCTGAGCTTAAACTCATTAGCCAAAAGCTTTTATTGCATTGTGAGTATCTGAGGAGGCAGAGCTCCAATGGTAGTGTTGGGATAAGTCTTTTGCAAAGCAACAAGCTTTTCAAAGGTTTCTATTAAGAAGACATGCTGTTAGTGAATGAATAGATCTGGATTAAAATATTTTGAGCGGCTCTTGTTGGCTCTTGTTGCTCTGTAAGACAAAACTCTACACCTACATTGTACAGCCATTGTCCGCCCCCAGCACATAGCACTCAGTGTGCCGGTCAGCAACAGTTTTGTCGTCTGACTGAGAGGTTGGTGAGTGTCATGTGAGGTGGCTGACCATGCGTGAGTGCGTTTGATCTGGCGCCCAGGTCAGCCCTGGTGTTAACAGAGTTATTAGGGGACTTATTAGGGGGAGCCGGAGAGCCAGCTAAACCCCCCACTGATTCCATCATTACTGCCGTTGTGGCAGGGTCATTACCGCCCCGCTGCTGGGGCTTTGTAGCAGGGATTGAGAATCTGCTGGTGTGCACACCGCACGGTGCGGCGCGACGGGTGGAGTGTGTGTGGGGTAGAGTTGTAGGGACAGTGGTAAGGATAGGGGGTGTGAGAGTGAAGGGAACCGCTGAAGGATTTGATCAAATCCCATGTGATAAATGAGGGGGAGCCTGACCATGGCCATCTCCTTTAGTCCGACCAAGCTATGTTTTCCAAAGCTGACCTTTACAGTGATACCATACTTCTGAGTTTCCTCCTCAGTACTGAACACGGAGGGGTAACAAAAGCAATAAATATAAAAAAATATACTTATTAATTAAACGCTACCAATCTGCAAGGGGCGAAAGATTGTTTACAGTGAGTATTTACAGAAGTTTTATTTTGACACACATGATCTGCACAATTTTACTGAGAATCTTGGGGAAACCAGAAAACACAAAAGGGGAAAGAATCTGTTCTCTTGGTGGGTCTTGAAAATGGACTAAGACTTCCTGATGCCCCCGCAACCGCTAGTATTCTTTGGGTCCACTAAAGGGGTTCATATCATTGTGTCTGAGCCTAAATGAGTAGTTTTGACTAATACACCAATACCCTACCTCATCTCTCTCCCTCTCTTCCTCTCCCTCTCGCTCTCTGTCTGTCTCTCTCTTTATTTCGCCCTCCCTCTACTTCCCAATTCAATTCAAAAGGTGCTTTATTGGCATAGTAGTAAAACTTCTCTCTATCCCCTCTGGCCATATCCACTGCAAGCGCTGGGCTAGGCACGTTCATTAGCAGCATGGGCATCATTAACACAGAGGCATGCTGGGAAAGGAAGGCCCAGCGACCCTACTCGGAGGGGTTGAGTACAGCCTCCGGCTCATCCCTCAGGACATACACGTATACATCTTCATTAGGCCTTTCTCTGTAGATGTTCCACTGCAGAAGAATGGGGATTGTCAACAACCACGGAGTGTACATGCATCCATCCACTAGGCCACACAACAACAACAACAACAACACCACCACCACCATGTGGGCCAAAGGAGATTTGAGATATATTCACGGCCACAGCATCCCTGTGATCCCTAAACATATTCACATCATAAAGGGTTGGAAATACTGCAATATGAAGACTGTTTATGTAAAAGTTGATTAATGAATGATACAGAATATTGGCCACGTTATTGTAAATTGAGATCAATTCCAGGATTTAAGCTTCTGTCTTCAAGCAACTTTCCTTGTCTGACTGTGTTGTTTCTGTTGAGAAGCGCAGACGTCATCATTACAACGTGGCTTATATGCCCTTTGTCCATCAGCAATTGATGTGGGCAATGGAGGAAACATTTTGGAAGAAAGGGGGTGTGAAGTTTGCCAACATCAATCTTGTTTCGAATTGAACCGCAAAGTTCCAGCTGAATGAATTGCCTTTCAAATGCAGCAGGCCATGGCTACACACATTCAATCCAGAAGTGAATCTGATTTGATCCCAAGAGCCGTACACAGGCACAACCCACTGATTGATAAAGCCAAGTGAGGGGAGATGAGGGTAAAGGAAAAGAGAGAGACTGATAGAGCCAAGTGAATAGAGAAGACGGTAAAGGAAAAGGGAGAGGCCAATACAGCCAAGTGAAGGTGGAAAAAGGGTAAAGGACAAGAGAAAGAAGAGGAGAGAAAGAGAGGAAAAGGCGAAACAAGCAGTTTCAGTGGGAAATAAAATAACAACAGTATGAAGTGGCCAAGTTGCTCCGCAGGGCCCATTTAAATAAGACAGAACAAATAGAAACAGTGCAAGGGGACTCTTGAATTTCCCCTAGTGGTGTGCCAAGGTCAGGCACAGAGAGGGGTTATTTGGAAGCAGCTTATGAGGACCGGGTGAGGAGGTTTAGAGGACTTATTGACCCGACTGTCCCGCGATCAGTTTGCGTAGGAGGGATGAGCAATAGGGGTCTCTCGAGTATGGTAGGGACACAGGAATTGAAGTGAGCTGGATGACCTGAAGGAAGCCCCTCTTCCTGCTGACACAGCTCACCAAAGATCAAATCAGAACTTCTCTTCTTCCTCCTGATGATCTGAGGTTGATCCACTGAAGTGAGCGGGGCTTTACGATAGTCCACCTCAGTGAAACCAAAGCAGGGTTTTAAACAGGTGTAAGAGTTTGTTTAAAGAGTGCGTAAACAAACTGTTTTCAGCCAGTCTCCGCCTTGAACACAGTTTTGAAAGATGTGAAAAAGTGGGATGGGGAGCGAGAGCGAGTACGGGTGTTTGTATGTGATAACGGATCGCCTATCTCTACTTGGGGACGGTAACAATTTTCTGATTGCAAAGCATTTGACGCTGCCAGGGATGAAATACCTGCCTTGACATCACTGATTGAGGTGTGGCCATAAGTGCAACACGGTTGAAAGTTTCAGCCCATACAGAGCAGTGCAACGATTTCCTGCCCCTAGAAGCGGATGTAGGACTTAATCTGAAAAATGTGGAAATTAAATACAGGGTTAATGCTATTCACTATACTGTAGCCACACAACCATGTTTACAGGTCAGAAAATGTGATTTAGTGGTGATTTGTTCTTAAAGTAAATAAAAAAGCCTCCCTGTCTTTTTTACAGCAATATGGTTTCAACAAGTCCTTTGCTATTACTGGAAGGTTGAATCACTGGGCTTTTGCCGTTATTCCAGCAAGGTAGCTTTAATAAGAAATATTAAGTTTGACTCGGACCATCCACTTGAGAGAGAGATCTAATAACAAGGTGAAACCAGAATGGATGGTTTTGTTTTCAAATAATAGCCATACACTGGCAAAACACCAGAATAAACACAGGTAACGCTAAATGAATCTGTCATGGGGAGAACTACAATGTGCTTCAAATTTTGAGCAAAATAAAACTGATTCAGAATACAACAAAGTGTAGGTAAGTGTAGTAACTTAAAGTGATATCACTAATGAATTAAGTATGAAACACATTGCAGTTGTCGCTGTGAGTCATCAGCTGAATTATGTTGATGTGTGTGGCGTTTACAATGCCTGGGAACTAACACATGCCTTTGAGTTTCCCCGGCTCCCATCTACAATCAGGCCAAAGAACCATCTCATAACAATTAACGAAAAAAACTGTTTTAAGAAGATGGAAGCAGAGCTTGAAATCCCTGTTGATTATCATTTCCTTTTCTTGGTAAAACTCATTAAACAGTGGGACTCATAAAAGCAGCAGGGGAGATGACAGTCTTGAATTCTCAGTTGTTTTAAAGGCCTCTGAGCGCAATAAGCATCTAAAAATTGGGGGCTGTTAAGAAGATTTTTTTTTTTTTTTCTTTTACTGTCGTAGCGCTGTTCTCCAACAATGCAAGTAACAAGCAAGAGTCCCAGGGAATGTGGAGTTAACAGAAGCCTTTTTGCACCATTTTCTGAGGGCAGCTCTGCTGGGAAGGCATTTACACCTGCTTGCCTCATCTTTCACGATACACTAGTCCCCCGAAGTGTGCTTTACTTATAAATATCCACGTCGAGATGGGGGGGGGGGGGGCGCACCAAAAGAGAGGCAAAAGAAAAACCAACAAGTGTGTGTATATGTGTGTGTGTGTGTGTTACATAAATAACGGTGGCAATTTTCCAGACAAATGAAGTAGGTTTCCACCAGTGACTTGTTTGTCAGATCAGCACAAAGGATTTATGGTCTGTAGTTACACTGAGAGTATGAGACCTCATGAATTAATTTGGCCAGGCTCCCTCCACCTGAACCCCCTACACTGGCAGAGACTGCACCAATACCATTCAACCAACTTGACATGGTGCGAAAGAAGACCCACTATCGCAACAAATAGGTCAGACTGGAAGTGCAAATAAGGCTGGGTGTTTTTGACAAAATGCTGAATGTTGAAGCACATTTAATCTTAGGTATCCTCAGATTGCATGCATTTGAAAGACTATATTGCATAAATCATGAAAAAGAGGAAAGAAAAAAGAAAATGAACTATCATCTCATTTTGGTATGGTCCTATCTAGCACCTTTTCTGCAATACCATCTACATCAAAGGCCTTCTCATCGACTTTTAACTCCACACCGACGGGGAAAAAAAAAAAAACAAGGGGTTTTAGATATCAAACATTAAACAGCATTTTTCATTCATGAGCGAATCATGTTCTGTTTCAACAATAGAGGGAAAAGAGCTGATTCAGTGAAGTCGCTGCAGGGGTAATTGATAGGGATCCAGCAAAGGTAACTCCCAGGGGAAATGCTGGATCATGAATTCCTACCCTGCCAGCGGGAACACGGACTATCTATAGAACTTTTTTTCTTTTTTTAAATGGGTGAGAATGTGAATTTAAAAAAGACATTTGAGAGAAAATTTTAAAGCTGTGTTAAAGCCATGTGTCTATGGAACATGAAAACAACCTGAATTTGAATTTAAGGACCTACAGATTAAAAGAGAGGTGCACAATTTCAAATTAAGAATTGACTCTAAGCAGCCTTAGAGATAGGACACTTTTAATTATCTGTCCAAAAATGCTAAATTACATCTTTGTTCCCAGTGAACAGGGATAACATCACTTATCTGAAACTGAGCCTTTAATCATCAACTATGCTCAACAAATAAATTGTTGATTTACTTTCATTTATCTCCCTAAATCACAATATTCTATGAAACAAGTACAACAAAGTAATAAAATAAGAAATAATAATTTAATTTGTTTCGCCCAAAAGTGGTGACTGTCCATTACTTCAAAAGTGTCACAGAGAAGACAGTGTGTACCAGTTTAACTCATGGTGAAAGACAGAAGAGAGTGACATGACTCCCAGGCCTATCCCAGCCACTTCATTAAGCCTAGCAACAACTGTTCCTTCCTGCTCATTCTCTCCATCTGTATTATACCAGCAAATCACCTCGCGGCTGCTGAGGCAAAATTGCTATTTATTTCACAGAACAAGAAAGAGATGAGCCTTGTTTTGTAGACCTGGAGGCTGTGAGGAAGACAGAGCAAGAGACTGCTCGCGGGCTGACTGGTGTCCAAACAGACGGTGGGTATATGGAAAAAGTCAGGGGCTTCTGGATAGTTATATCCACACACCCTGACAGAGCTCAGATTTGACTGTACTGACTGTTCTGTGTTTGACAGGGCTCTGACTTCTCCCCCTCCCACTGCTGCTAGAATTAGAGGAGTGCACTGCGCACACTTGCTGTCAGAGAAGTGGAAAACACTCAAATTGTCAAGGGAGGAATACATCAAGTGCCTTCACACACCCTCTTCCATCCAAAAACAAACTTGCTCTGTACTGCTTGTGTTATTCATCAGCAAGTTAGGTAGCATGGCTGTGTATCTGAGAAACAAACTGTCCGGGACAGAGAAAACTCCCAGAGCTTCCTTCACAAAGCCTCCCACCTTCCCCGATGGAGGATTGGCCTACTGGACTGGAAAAGGCAAGAAGCAAACCAAGCATGACTGCTCTCAGTTCACACATATACGCACAAGTGCACATTTGCACACACTTGCGCACACGTGCACGCGCACACACACACAAACACACACACATACACAGAAAGAAACTGATCTAAAACTACTCAATGGGTACAAAGAACAAATACAATGTGCAGCCACATTGCATTTCCAGCCATCTCACTGACAAGACATAAACACCCTGCAACAACAGTATTGGTATCCCTAATTGGCTGAGAGACTTGAATAGAGAACATCCAGAGACAAAGTGTTCAAAGGCAGTGGAAAAAGTGCTGGTTTTAAAGATAATTAACATTTCACTGAGACAAATGGTTTCTTAAAGTGTCAGGAGATGAAAGCGGCTTGGCATCCAGTGCCTGTGCGGCTAAATGAAGCATGTGTGTGTAGATTAATTAAAGAAGGGGAGAAGAGAGATGAGGCCTTCTTACCTTTGGTCCGCGAGGAGAAGGAGAGGGAGAGCTGAGCAAAGAGGTCAGGATTCTCAAACTTCTCTTCTTTGACTTTGATCCAGAAGCAATTCTCTGCCATTTCCTGAGGCACTATCTGCAATGACACGAGGATTCCATTATCGCCACAATCAGAGGCCGCCATTCCGCCAACCTGCCACTCAAAAAGTTCTTCTCACTGGAGATGGGGTTTTGTGTGTGTTTGTGTGTGTGTGCGCGCACGCATGCCCTTGCGCATGTATCCTTAGCATCTGAGTGGCAAACAGAAAAGACCAAGAAAAGGGCAAGAGGAACAAAGACTGTAAGGTTAAACACATTCTTTCATCAGATCACAACTGTGCAGCGTGTCCCAGTGACGATGCCAGCATAAACACCTTCCTTTGAGTTCATTAAAGCACAGTGGATAACATATTCTCACTAAGAGGGCAAACATTTACATGAATGTGACAGTGCTAAACAAGTAGATGTGGACAGACTGACCTGACTGAACCAGAAATATGAAAACTCTTGTCGACGTCTCCCGGGATAAAAAACACATATATGTGCATTTCAATTTGGCCGACAAAAACCCAGCAAGCCTTTTTATACATCACTCCTACCTAGACCTGCATGAAATAGCAGAGGCTCTAAAAAGCTAACTAGCTCCTACACACACCGAGATGATAGCATGCATGCACCCACAGTCGCGCGTGCAGTACATAGAAGGAGAAAGAGTGAGAGACACAGAGAGAGCAAGAGTGCAGAGAGAGACGTAAACAAACCATGTAATGCTTTGGACTGATAATTGGCTAGTAACGCGCGTGGTACTTTTCTTAGTCTGCTAAACAGTGTGTTAAGTACTGTGGTGAGGGCACTTAGCGTGACACTGTTGTGTCAAGGGTCTGAACAAGTAGCTGGCTTATTGCACCTGTTATTAACCCCCTCAAAACCACAGTGGTTAGATACAGAAATAGGTGTAAGGGCAACACTTAAGCGCCAGAGAGAGAGAGAGAGTTCCATCTGATGCTGGGCAATCATTCTAGAGGCTATATACAAGCAGTGGTGAGGGCTACTGTGTGTTGCAGAGTGCTATAATGGCAACAATAGGTGCTTTAATGGTAGGCTAATGAGACTTTCAACACGATCTGGTGTTGGTGTTGTGTGTCGAGAGTAAAGTGCCTCTGTGCCCTTCTCTCCTCTCATATGACCCACTCAAAATACTAGAAAGCAGCCCACGTAACACTTGTGGCAACCTAATTCAGAGAAGGTGATGAATTAGTAATATCTGTTGTAGCAAAAAGATAGCACCAATGTGGAATGTGTATATCGATGCAAACGGATATTGATTCAAGATAAGAACAGAGAGAATCATTTTGTGGTTTTTACAATACAGTAAAAAAAAGATACATTATTAAAGAGGTTTGTGACTACTAATAATAATTATTTCAATAACAAAAAAAGATGTTTAAGATGAAAAATTTAAAATCTAATCTTATAAAGTTATGGTGTAAAAGGTTTCTCACTGAAGGGATAGTAAATTGTTTAATCCAAATACAGACAAGTCTCAGAGTATTTATAGAAAGCACGATGTATAGAGGTGACTTTTACATTCTAGATAATTAAGATGTGCATTATAAAATTATAAGATTATCAGAGCATAAATCAGGGATAGGCCTGAAAATACATTAGTGATGAGAACAGCTAAATGCTTTCACAACTGTGTAATAACAGAGGTGAACAAGGGATGTGAAGAATAAATTAAATGGTGGTTCATTTTAATTGCACTGTTTTGTTTTTTTTCCTGCTACTTCGAAATGATGGCGTTTCTCTCTCTGTAATATCTCAATAATCAAAAAAGATGAAAATCTGTGTGATGATAATCAAATTACATTAAGTGGTTAGCTTAGACAATTTGTGAAAATTATACCTTGTACATTAATAAAAATTTATGGTAAAAAGAAGTGATTCACTTGAGAGAAAAATAGGCTAATTGAGGCAAGAGAACAGCATCCTGCTAAGTGAGGTAAATGAGGCACTCTCTCGTAATGTGAGCATGGTTTACATTAGGTGGCAGATATTAACTCTACTCTCCAGTGTCAAGATCCCTTTCCACTACTTCTGACACAGCAGCATGGGCCCAGATTACTGCCCCATGTCATTTTAGCACATCCTTCCCATCTCCTCTCTCCCATTACAAAGACGGTTTTGACTTTTGCGAAGCCTTCACATTACGTGATAACTCAGTGGACTGTCTGATCCAACTTCACCTACCAGCAACCCAGTTTATACAGGGTTGCTGTTATGCAGTTTCAACATCAACTGAGCAATCATTTACTTGTACAGTAAATGTGCTCCGTTCCCCTGTGTAGGTGTTCTAACTGGAGGAGAAATTACATTACACCACCTCAGGGCTACAATCTCCAGCCCTCAAAAAACTGTTGCATGGTTGAAAAAAAAACATTGTTTGTCATGACCAGATGGATATTTTGACATCCAACACAAAAACTAAACACTAAATGATAGCGAGAGATTCCCACGTTTTAAATGTCATGATGCTTGAACTATAACCACATTGCCTTCCGATGGCTGCTTCCTCCCAAATTTTACATAGTTGCATATACCCATCACATTTTGTGCTGATGGACCATTGCTAACCTTGTCTAATTGATGCTGAAAGCTGATTGGCTGATTGTGGCCATGTATTTTGGAGAATGACTACATCCTGTCATATCTTGTTGGGATTTCAAGTGAATCAAACGCCATTTGATGGCATCTAATGCCACCAAAAATTTGTGTGTTACCTCAGAGTCAATGTGCACCAAATTGGCTTGTGATAGCACAATGCGTTCATGAGTTTTTGTAAAATACCTATAATATTTTTTGTGGCCGAACAGGTAACCAAACAGTATGGGTTCAAATCTGTAGAAGTAGCAAAACAGCTTTTTTGGACAAAATTCAAAATGGCAGAAAATCTAGTCAGGCAGAAATGGATGCCGATGTGTGCAATGTGAATTTGTTTCTACGACTTGCGGTTCAGAGGTGATAAGCCAAAACGTGAAGTTGGTTGTTCAAGTGCCTCCATCTAGCCAATTGGTATAAGTTTTGTTGCCTGAGTAGTGGGTGAGATTTTGTACCAATCTGGCACGTTCGGTTGCCATAGCTGTTCTGATTTCTGAGCTGCAGATACTTTCAGGGCAGAAGAAGGGGAAGAAGAACCAGCACAACAAGAATAGGGTTCTAGCACTTTATGCTTGGATGCCTAATGATAATAACTGTTTCCTCACTTTATTGCTTTTAGCTGCTTCATTATTTTTTCTCCACTCTTACCTGCATGCTGTTCTTAAAAGATGGAGAGGTCCCTGGTGGGTGATTTAAAAACAGCAAAAGGTGTGCATTCCCTCACTTGCAACTTCAACCTCTTTCTGTCAAGTCTTTGACTATCTGCCCCCCCCCACTACCACCCCCCTCTCCTTCTCTCTCTTATTGAGTCATTATACTTGCATCCTTTTTTTCATTGACAGCAAGATAAGAGTTCCTCCTCTCCTACCACTATCAAATGTGTGTTATTCATATTAACTCTTGTTGAAATTGTAGGGGGGGTAGGGGATAGAGGGGATGTAGCTATGAAAAATACCCAGTATCTTTTCTTTCCCCTTCCTCCTTTATAAAACCAAATCATAGTGGCTCCTGGCACTTCCATACCTCCATCTGCTGCACATAGAGAAGACAGACGACTCATGTCCCACTTAATCGACACAAGAGACACAGATTGCTTTTCCTCAGGTGGTTATGAATTTCATTTGCATCTCCAGACTCTGATGCCTGCGGAGGCAAGGTTAATGCACCTGCACATTCACTTGTCCCTATGCTAGAATATAAATATGCTAGAATATGGACATTTGTACTACATTGCATGCACACACAATCATATACACATAACCACGTATATGGTTCACACACACACACACACACACACAAACACACACACATATGTCTGCTCATGTCCCAACATATGCCCCCTGTGTACGTGTGCACACAGACACACACACACACACACACACACACACACACACACACAGACACACACACACAGCTGGCAATAATGAGAAACAAAACACCAAATTGTTGTTTTTCTTACTGTTTATACAAAGGGTTTCCCATTCCATGTTGCTGTATGACGCTATTAATAATATTACCTATCACTAGGGCAGCTCCCAGGCACAGTGGAGCATTTGCATACATGGGATATTAAAGTACCTACGAGGTGACAGAAACGTCAGCCTGCACCACATTCCATATACTGCGGTAATGTCAATCTTGACTCATTGCATTTCCATTTTTTCTCTTTTTTTGAATCATCATGTTAAATTATCAAAAACGGGTATGTCATGGATATTAAAATCCCCCATCATAATTTGCCCTTCATCAAGAATCATTTTAAAATGTGAATTTTTTTTTTGAAAAATGGCTTTAAGATCACTACAATGGTCCTCAACACATTCAAAATCTCATTCAAAATGCCTCATTAATTCATGGCTTTGTCTCCACTAACACCATTAAAGATAATGTGCACCACTAACATGTTTTCAAAGGAAGTAGTCTGATGTTTTGGTTGCTGCTGTCAATAATTGAAGACTAAAACGCAAGGTCACACAAGCATATGCAAAGCACCATTAAATTAATGCTAAGAAGTCCTGAGGCGATGGATAAATTAACTATGGTAAAATAGAGCCCACACGGAAGAGAATGCCCTATTGAAATTGTATTCAAATGTGATGGAACGTTACACAACCCAGTCTTCATTCAATTATGCTAAGAATGTGCAAGTGCAAGGACACTTGAGCAGTGAAAATTGTTTACTGTTGAATCTCTTGAAATGGCTGCTGAGTGTGGAATAGTGTGGCCTGTGGCTGAGCGGCTGTTTGACTAGATTAAGTGTGGATTTGAATAGAGCTCATTCTTGGTTTGGACCCTCAACTCTTTCTAAAAGGCATCTTTTCATTGTGTAGGGTCTCTTCAAAAAATCCCTTCTGGCTTTGTAGGAAATCTAACAGAACCATTCCTAAATGTCTGCATGTGTTAATGTAAAGAACTTCCATCATATCACATGAAGTGACATCAAAATAATGTTTGCTTTACATCCTGTAAATCACCAGTCGTATCAGTCAGAATGAGAATATTCATTACTATTAATCAGAGCTGGGGTTACCATACCTTGGACCAGTTGACCCTCTTCATGACAATTTCAGGCTTGTAGGTCTTCTTGTGCTCCAGTCCATAAGGCAATTTGATGACGGGCATGGCCGGAGGTGGTGGAGGCATGCCTGGGCCCCCAAGGAAAGGAGGGGGAGGTGGGGGTCCAAACCCTGGAGGGGGTGGGGGAGGTGGAGGCCCTCCACCTGGGGGTGGTGGTGGTGGAGGTGGTGGTGGCATGCCAGCATGGCCAGGGAGAGGAGGAGGGGGAGGAGGTGGGGGACAGCCACCTGGTGGAGGTGGAGGAGGAGGTGGTGGGGGAGGAGGTGGAGGTGCTGCGCCTGCTGGCAGGGGCGGTGGAGGTGGAGCTCCAGCTCCGGCCACAGCTGGACCAGCTGCAATCTGTAAATAATGTAGAATAGAAAAGTCAAAGAAGGCCCACACTCTCTATTGAGGCTCCATCTGGCTCAATCCATACCTCAGTCTGCTGTCACCAATGGGCAATAGCCTTAGAGTCAGGGTGTCCTTGGTTAAAATTGTACTTGGGAGATATGCCTCAGGGACTGTGGGGCATGCATGTCAGGGACTGACAATATCACAATAAAATGATGATTCAAAGCTTTGCATTACAGATTCATGTATTCAAGTGTGTGTGTCTGTGTGTGTCTGTGTGTGTTTGCACATGTGTGCCTAGTGTGTCAATAAGCATGTTGGAAGAACTAAAGACTATTCTACAGGATATTTACATGCGATTTCAGTCCTACTGAAATAGGACAAAGTAGGTATTTACTATGGAACACACTGTATGATGTAATGCTTCTATCCCATAACAGTAATATATATGCCAGTCCTTGGACATCTCTTTCAGGGAAAGTTGTCGCTCATGATATGAAAAGTGGGTTGCTCAATTCAATGTATGAAAGACATAGACACACACAAAGAGAGAGAGAGAGAGAGAGAGAGAGAGAGAGAGAGAGAGAGAGAATGTAAGAGAGAAGCAGAAACAGAGAGATAGAAAGAGAATGGCAGAAATAGAAAGTGAAAGACACACACAGAGAAAGAGAGAAATAGAAGAAACCTAATAATTATATCCTGACATGGATGGGGCCTGTAACATTGGTAAATGGAGTTAGTGTGAAAGGGCTGAACTTGAGGAGCATCAGTCCCTGCCTGTTCTGCTGAGGAGTCTGTCTGTAATCGAATGAAATGGGCTTCTAAAAGCCATTATACCTCACATCAATGGAACTTCAGAGGTCAACCTAAAACACAGGGGAATGAGATTGGGGAAAAAAGAGGAAGAGTCTCTTGGTGACTGCGGAACAAAAGTGGCTCAATAAGGCACTTTTGTATGCGATATGGGGACATTAATTCTCTATTCATGGGGAAAAAAGACATGCTGTTCCTCTGCCTTCCTTCGCACCTGAGATGTATGATCCAGCATGTTCCAAACTTAACCAAAATCAGTAATTGGCAGGCCTGAACTATTAAGTTGATTAACATGAAAATTTATTCAGCAATTTGCCAACAGATAAAGTGTATGAGAGGAATACAGCCACCTGAACCTCCTTAATTAAAGTCCCTACGTGTATGTGTTTATTCTATGTGTCCCTGGGTACGATTTCCCGAAAATTGTGCAGGATTGACTTGCAGTGCAAAGGATGTGCCTCGTGCTGCGTTCATGTCATGTCGGATTTACCATAAAAACAATTTGCCGACTGAGAAGAAACTTTCCCATCAGCCAGACATGGGAATTTTTTGTGGAATCCAATATCTCCCACTTAGCGTCGCAAATTGTGCCAAGTTTGTCAACACAGGTGGCAAACAGTGCAGCGAATCCACCGGTGTTAGCAGTTCAAGATGATGAAATCAAAATTATCAGTTATATACACAATAATACAATCAACTCTACTTATGAAAAGCGAGTAATGTCTGCTGCACATCAATTACGCATGATTTTAAATTCCGAAATAAAAATGACGTCTAAGTCGTCTTTGCAGTGATGTAAGAACACTACCACGAAAGGATTCAAAGTCTTAAAATTTCTACTGTTAGCTTTAATGAGCAGACTATTGGAATGTTATACTAACAAATGCTGCTGCACATGGGGAGTTGGAAATTGATATGGTCGGGCTATTGTGTTCTTACTTAAATCCCTGCCTCTATGCAATTAAACACTGAGCCAAAATGTTAGGGACAAACCTGTGGATTGGCTATGGTTTTAATCATACTGTAGATAAGAAAGGTTGCCTCCCCATTAAGTGCTCGTCATGGGTCCTCACAATGACAGGCTATTCGACAGTAGACAGGAGTGAAATTAAACCCATTACTGATAAGACGCAGCCTAGCAGTCCCTTGACATGTCTGCCCTATCACACAAACACACACACCACATAAACAGGTATTGATAATCATTGATAATGCCAATGAAAAATGCTTAGAGACAAAATGTATGCAAATACAACAATTACAGACGCTAAAGCATAGACAGGATTTGACCTTTGGAATTGATTAGAAGCCCGGTTTAACCAAAGCACATTTGCAAAACACTGGCTGAAAGTTTCTCATTTCCAAATACAATTCCCCTCTATGCGCTCATCCCAACTCACTTGATTGTGTGTGTAATATGGGATTGGTCTCATTTTTAAAGACATTACATAGTGTTTCATTACACAATGCCGTTAGTGGATTGTTTATTAGGGAGGAAATTAAAAAGGTGTTTTGCAAGGAGCTTCTCAGACAGACCGCCCAGAGCCCCTCAGCGAGAGCCCACATCCAATGATTATATGTCTGTCAATCTCCAGCCCATCGTGGCCCGTTTTCTCTTTTAAGATTAATACGAGGGAATGGAAGCAAATTAGCTGCTAAATTAGAGTGCCGTCGTTTCCGCATTGAGGGGCCCTCTGAGCCTCCCTCTCCCTCTCTCTCCCTCTCCCTCCCTCGCTCTCTCTCTGAATACTAATAAGCCCTTGGGATCCAATACCGTTGCCAGTCGCCTCTTCCTCCTCAGGTGCCAGAAAGGGAGATCAAAAAGTTCAAGGTAACTCATAACTTATTGAGTCTGTTGAACAATCAAAGCAGCAAAGGTCTCCTTCCCAGAAAGCCGACCTTATTTTTATTTTTCATCGGTGTGTCTTGGTTCTTAATATGTCTTGTATCTAACATGTTTGAATATCAGTGTTGTTTTCGCTGGGTGAGCAAGGTCTCTTAGTGGCTTTCTGGCTGCTGTTATTTTCACAGATCTCATCTGAAGCCCTGGGTAGCATAGGAGACCAGGCTAATATGAAATCTAACCCATCCACTTAGGGATTCATAGTCTTCTGGACTCAATGGGGAGGTCAGACTGGCAGGTAATTAACTCTGACTGTTATGCGATTAAATCCTACGCCCCGATCTCATCTCTGATAGAGAAATTCAATCAGAAGGTGTTTACTTGTGAAAATTGCATTAAACAAGCAAAAAATGTGTCTAATTGAATACCACAGGAGAGAGTTTAACATAGCTTCCAATTGTTATATTGTTCAGCATAATGCAATAAATGTCTTCAATGTATAGTTTTTACTCTACAATGCAGCATTCGCAAATTACAGAACTAAGCAATGGTTTTACATTATGTTTTTTGTGGATTAATGACTCATTCCCACAAATAATATTTGTATTAAATCAGTTTTGATTACTATATATTGAATATATTAAATCAGTTTGAGAATTAGAGAATAAGATTAGAACACGCATCACCTGTCAATCCATATAATATATAATTTGGATTTGCAGGTGATTAAAATATGATTAAAAAAATGAATAATATGTGGGGCGCACATGCAGAGAGGACACCCACCTTGGCTTCAGATTCCCTGATGAGTCTCTGAGCCTCTTTGAGCTTGTCTTTCTCACTAGTTAACTGTGCAGATGCAATACACACACACACACACACACACACACACACACACACACACATAACCACGGACACACACCATTGGAACACACAAGTCACAAAAAACATAAAGCAACAGAGAGGAACAAATGGGGGTGGGTTAGATAGAAAGAGAAGAGGAACACTAGTACACAGTTATCAGTGCAGACACTAACACCAAACACAGAAAAAAGGTGGAATAGTGGCAAAGAAAAAGAGGATGCCCCTTACACAGTAAATTTTAATGGGAGTACAGTGTCATATTTCCATTTTGTCTGAATGAGTTATTCGATGTGTGAAAGGCAGAGTTTACTGTGCATTTACACCTAAAACAAGATGTAATCTGTCTTGAAAAGAACATCAGTGTGAGAAAGCTGACTGCAGCATAAAAGGCAAAAGGCACAGCATCACCCCGCAGTCGGTGCACCATCAAAAGCTTTCTTCCGTTTCCCAGTGCTATGTTTTTTTATTTCATAGCAAAACACATTTTAACTTAACCAATATCAGATGTGCAATGGGCATTGATTTCCTTCTGCAGTCTTTGTTTCAAAAATGTGCCCATTTTGCTTTGATATTTCACTCTGTATGACCTTGCCAAAGGAAAAAGGATGGGAACATATTCCACGGCTACTGAAATGTAATATTTTTATGGAGTCATTCCTACAGAACACCTCTTACTGTGGACTGTAGAGAATTAAATATTTAACATGTATAATGGAAATGGAGATGGAAACTTCAGTGGTGGGGCGACTTAAAAAGAACTTCCATTTCGCAAGAATTTTAGAAAGTGGTCGTAAAGTGCAATCTTTAAGGCAAAGAGAACTTTTATTTTATCTTCTGTCCTTAGGAATGAAAAGTTAGAGGCTTTGAGATATCTCCATTTTAAAGACCAAACCCAAGAGACTGTCAGCAGGTATATCCTGCCTTCTGAAATGTTTTAACTTTCCTAACAACAAAGAGTTATTCGCTGCAGAACTACCAATGTAAGGATTCATGTACGAGAAATTTGAGTAGCAGCATATATATTGCTATGTATTTGGCTTAACAATTGGATTGGCTATATCTCATGGCAACAGCAAAGAGCACATGGTAACAGTGATCATATTGTGAGTTCTGCTCTGTCATTATCAGCTGAGTCCAATCCAGTAATGAGAAAGGGCAGCAGGTAGACTGGCAGTAAAAGAGGGAAAAAGTGGTCCACTACACCTCCAACTCCTCTCGGGACCAGGCTGGGTCAGCTACAAGACCGCCAGGTTGTTAAAACCTTTTAATGGGATGGCACAGAGTGCTCCAATGTACCACTGCAGTGCTACATTATTCATCACATCCAGAGCCAATTCAATGAATGCCTCACTATTTGGCCTTGAAGAGGTGCAAGCAAAGGTTTGGGGAAGGGTGGATGATTTCCATTTGTTGTGATTTCACTGTCCTTTGTCGATGTTTACAGGCAGAACCTCCACTCAATTGGATTGGGGGGATAATCAAACAGACACATCAAACAGGCTGCTTGTTACAATGCCAAAGTTCCCAGAGACAGACTCTCATTAAATTTGTTGGTTCACAGACAAGGTGAAGAGCAGAGACTCAGACATGCATGTGTTTTTTATATCTGAGAAGAGTTCCGTGGATGAGATGAACAGAGTTCCCACTTCATTCATATTCAGCAAAACGGCAGATGTGGCACAGCAGCTTTGATGGACAAACTGAGTGTGTGTCCTCACAAAGTTTTAAAGGTTCTGCGCTCTCGCAGGTAATGGCTTTGTACAGCACTGTGTCAAATGTGGATTAGGTTGCAAAGCACAGTGTTTCAGCCTAGTCTTCCTGCAGTAGCAGAATCAAAACCTTCAGAAAGGATGCCACTGAACAATGTTGTTATGTTCATTGCCAGAGGAAGCAATTCAACGCTCCATGTGAACAACTGCCTAAAATCAAAAACATGAGATCACTATGAATTATTATTAGAGAGCTGGCATATTTTAGCAGCCCAGAATTCTAAAAACATGTTGAGCCCTGACAACCCAAATTAACTGAAATTAAAATAAAATTAACATGTGAGGCACAGTGAAAATTAAAATTACACCTTTCCTAAGCCCGAAGAGCTTAAAGGGGTTCACAATGTTAAAAGACATGGAAAGGCCTTTTGTTCCTAAGCACCCAGCATGTGTAAGCAATAGAAAATCCGTTTGGGAAACCACTTTAGAGTAGATGCTCAATAATGGTAGCAATTTGACCACAAGTGTATCCCTGTCAAGCATATACTGTATGTCCATGCTCCTTTTTAGCTATGCCAAGACGCATAAGAGATCTGCTGAAGCTCTCATAGCCACATTCATGCTAGTTTGTGTCGAACGTATTACATGTTTCCTTGCTGAGGTTAATGTCTGTTGATGTGAAGCTCTCTGGCAGCAACAGTCCTTTGAAGGAGCATTCAGAGAAACAGAGGAATAGAGGGTTTGACTCTCCAGGGCTTTTCTGCGCAACACTACCTGTTAATGCACCACAAACAGTCAGTCTTCAAAAGACAGAGGCCTGCCAGGGGAGGGGG
Source organism: Centroberyx gerrardi (assembly GCF_048128805.1). NCBI lineage: Eukaryota > Metazoa > Chordata > Actinopteri > Beryciformes > Berycidae > Centroberyx > Centroberyx gerrardi. Next base: position 19,643,754 of record NC_136012.1, read on the forward strand.
AGGGAAAGGTGTGTTATGGGAGTAAAAGACTTGGAAACACAACATAAAAAGCTCCAGCAGGGGAAAGAGGGCAGGCAAAGGCTAACACAGCCTGATGCATTAATTTCAGACAGAAGGTGGAAGGAGTGAGCGAGAGCGAAAATGGGGGAGTAGGCAAAGCGGGTGGGGAGAAGCCTCAGACTCTGTGATGGTCTCATTAATATGGGCGGGCAGTCATCGGGCGCTGAGTGAGTGATGAACCAGTGCACACAAATGCAGGTAACAAGTGGTGACACGGCACTCAGGTATATGAAGTGGGGGAGTGGGAACTAAACACAAATTAAGTGAAGTTCTGAGGAGAAAAACATTGTGTGACTTTGGCCAGGAACAGGGCCAAAGCTTGTACCACATTAAATCTAACAACATTTGGTGTGGAACTGAGGATGAATGATTGCTAGAGCTGCGGGGGACTGGAGTAATAGTAACTTGCTCCTGAGAAAAGTCCCAGTGATGGTCAAACCAAATATGCAGGTGCAGTTTAAGAAACAGGGCGTGCCAACATTAGCAACTGCCGGAGATGACGGTTTGGAAAAAAGCAATCTCTGATATAGATGTAGCCATACCATCTTTCAACGCTGGTTTATATTAAATTCTCTAAGCAGGGAGGCAAACTGCCCTTTTGTCCCAAGGCAGCACTAAAGTGTTTCAAATTGGGTTAAGGGGGAAATAGCAGTCATTTTCTGTGCTCAGAATGGAGGGTTTTGCCTGGGAAGAAATGATGTGGAGGCCAAGAAAAGAAATGCAATCCATCTCTGTGATGATAGAATTACATAGGAAAAGCTTCAATGGAGCAATTCGCCCATATAAAGAGCTACAACTTAAGGAGGAGATTGACCCCTTATTAAATCAAACATTCTTGCATGGATGAAAACTCCCACTTACAGCAGTATCACGTCTATGATTGGGGTAGAAAGGTATCATTTTGACCAAATTAGTCATTTTCTAGCAGCCACATTACCTATCATTGCTATGGTTGTAAGACGAACTTATTTCCTTCAGGTTCAAGTTATCAGTTTTTGCTAAAAAGCTAACTTGTATCAAACTCTGATTAAAAGTGAATCTGAATATTTAGCTCTATGTGGTGGCATTCCGCAGTGCAGTTGGTATTTGTGTGGGACTTCTCCACCCTCCCTCCCTCCCATGATGTATTTACCTGGGACTGCAGGGTCTGGATCTGCCCCTCCAGCTCTTTGATTCTCTCCTCTTTCTTTTGAGACTCGGCCTGGGCCTCCTGCCGTGCACTGAACTCCTCATCAAACTGCAACAAAAGACACACAAGTATGTCCGTGCACACACATAAACACACGCGTACATAGATGTAAACACACGCGCGCACACAGAGGTTGGTGAACGGCAGGGTGTCGCTAGAGAATGGCCACAAGGCACATCAACAGACACCAATACACGCCGTCTTACAATCTCTGGCCGATTTCTATTCATAGCTCTCATGGCCCTAAAGCCCTGTTGTCCTTTGTCTTTGTTTCAGGCCTAGCTTTCATGTGTGTTGATGGATCTAACCTTTGCAGAAAGCAAGCCATGTCGGGACAATGATTTCACTGGCCCAGCAGGGTGCATGGTGGGATGGTGGGACAGAACTCTCAACCAACACATAACCAGGACCCCTAGATGTTGCCAGGCAGTGGTAGTAAGGCTCCCGGGGATAACAAGGCTGTTCCTACTCTCGGTGTCTGCTGAAAATTTGACTTTTTATTTATTTATTTATCTATTTTATGGATACAATTCTGTATTATACATTATATATTGGAGGGAAGGGATCAAATTGCCAGTTATTTATTTCTCTCAAAATACATTTCACAAAGTCAATAGCTCATCTAGTCCATTCTAGAAAAAATAATAAATGAAAAACCCCCAATGAAAAGGTACTTTCTAAATAAACAAATACGCAATGTAAAAGAAAAAAGCCCTTTGAGGGCCAGCTTGAAATGTTGAATTGGATCAAAAGAGCCAGCACATAACTTAACTCTGCCTCAGCACAGTGCACAAATAAGTATACATCGGAACATCGGCATTGATCCTTGTAATGCTGATACGGATCATGTAGCGTCACAGCCAGGTATTGATCAGGGCATGGAAAATCAATAGCTTGTCTGGGAGCTCTGGGGAGGAAAAACTTTCCTGATGGGAGTTGGCCAACCAAGGGGACTGGGGGAGTGATTAATGCCTCACCTTTTTGGAGAACTCTGCAGCCTTCTGCTCACTCTCCTCCACTTTGGATTTATCCACGCACTGATCTGCAAGACAAGATAGCTGCAGTCAATTCAAAAGCTTCTCTACTTGCAATGTGCATTGATAGCACCTCATGTGAGATTTACAATTAAACCTGATATGAATATGTTAAAAAAAACGAGAGAGGAAATGAGAGTGTGGAAAAAGTCACCTTTCACATATCCCCCAGGATGTTAAATATTTGGTTCTGCAGGTCTTTAGCGTACATTTAACAAAACACACTCTTGAAACAAAGTGAGTGAGCGGGAAAACTTAACAATTGATCTGTCTTTTATGGATAGGTTTAGAAACTTTTAATGAGCCTTTGTTGGCAAGTCACAGAACTGTTAGTGACATAACAGAGGAAGGAAAACTGGTGTTATTTATTTCTTTTCTCTGTTTGAAGGAATAACAGACCGCATTATTAATGCAGAGCAAATAGATGTTTCCCTATGATTCCAGGAACATAACTGACAAATGTTCTAACCAAAGAAAGAGAAATGAAATCATTTTAAATGAAATGAAATCATTCTACCATAGTCTAACCTTACATATAATGTATTATTCATGAATAATTAGACAACCCTATCTTATATGTCAAGCCACTGCAGGTGTTTGTCGGAAGAATCTCAGGGGGAACTAGGACGATAATGAGAGTGACTGCAGGATATCAAAACATTTTTAGCAACATCAGTGATGTACCTCCTGCTGCACACAGTTAAAGAGAAAAAACAGGTCTGGAGGATGATTTAGACACATTAGGATCCCAACTATAAATCATGTTTTACAAAGACTTTACATTATAAAATGGATTAAACATTTTAGACCTTTGCCCAGAGATATGTTAAATTAATGAAAAACAAAAATACAAAGAGAAAAAAAAGGTACCAATCAGATGGGTGAAGTCCACATCTAGTCTTTTACTGTAGCCAAAGTCTGGGTCCATCCCACTGCGATGCAGGACCACCTGAGACACGGATTCTTCAATCACCTTGTAGTACTGAGGCCTGGGGGTCAGGAAACATAAAGCGAAACAATTAAACAAGCCACAGCAAGATATGAGTGACACAAACTCTACAAGGCTAATTAACCACAAATTATTCCCTTATCCAACCTAGAGGTCACAAAATACCATGTCGAAAAGGTTGCCGCTGGAGAAAATAGGCACCCCATTAAATTTGATCACTTGCTCTACCCCGATCAGGAAATAAGCAGATTAATGGGCACATGGAAACCAAGTCTCTGTTACTCTGTCCATTTCAAGGTGACAGACGGGAGCCCAGGCTACGCTTGCCCTCTTGCCTAATTTGCAATCATCTTTGCCAATTAGAGCAACCATAAAAGCTGAAATGTAAATCTAATCAGTGTAATGTGTGTAATTGAAAGCACAATGACCGGGAAAACATGTCACCCAGTTAGGAGTGTGACTGAGTGCTTGGTCTTGTCGTGCAGGGTGTGTGAATCAGCCTGGGACTCCTGTTCCGCCACACAGGTTGGTGTGTGACCTTTTCACAGTTACATTATCAACTTTAATTGCAAGTGACATTTAGCAAATACAATGTCAACCTAAGCTGAGTTCCAAAGTGGCAAATAATTATGTTCTAAGCATGACATTGACCAGAAGAAGATATTTAATTTCCCACCAGAAACATCTCGTTTCCTCTTCCTCTACAGTTGAGCAGATGGAGGCAACATTTTAACAACTGGGATCACAACCAAAGGATCTACAATCTAGCTCAAGATTTGAACTTGAGGTACAAGATGAAGATAATTTACTCTTTTGTCAGTTGTTCAGTGAAGCTATTTTTCAGTTGTTGTTCCTTTTTTTGGACATAAAAGTTCCATTCTTTTCTAATGGAGGCCAACTGTATTTTTCCTGCTAATTATTTTTTTTGTTCCACATGTTCCTTTTTGTTGGTGGATTTAGTATTTACAGGCCAAATATGAAATTTCCCCACATGATGCTAACGTATGACATCTCAGAGAAGCTGTTTGCTACTGTAGATGTGCTGTGCAAAATTTAATCCACAATTCTATTGAACAATACCATACTGAAGTTTTCAGGAAAAATGGAAGTCTAGTGATATCTAAAAATATATTGAATTACTCCTGTGATCCTATTCTCCGCCTAAGTATCTGCCTGTTCTTGTTTTTGTTTTTGATAATGTGGCTGGCAGTTACCTAATGTATACCTTAATAGAGGGATAGCATAGCCTACATTGTGAGTTCCAACAATCTTTGCACAGCAAATCTGCTGTAGTCTAATTTCCTCTTGGCCTCTTTAGCTCGCCTTGCTTCCCATGGTTTTCGATGATACCCACTGCATGACAGAGATGCCCAAAAGCCTGAGATTGTAACACAGCTCTGATGTAGATAACAAAATCAAAGTCTGATCAAAGCCTGCTCGTCTATTGGCTGTGGATGGGGGCATAAGGGGGTATGAGGACTGATTTTGCTAAAATACAATAGTTGCTTTGAGCAGGCAGAACTGTGAACAAGATGCCTAGTGCCAAATGGGCAAATTTCATTAGTGTGAGAATAAAAAAGCAAGAATGTATTTGAGTAAAATGGCACAAATGTCATAAGTGATATAACTTATTATCAACAGTGAATGGAATAATGTCCATTTCCTGGGCCTCGACTCAAACTATTGGCTATAGATTCAAAGGGTATGTTCTGTTGTTACCTTGTGGGTGGACAGGCCATATCATTTTATAAACAGAAATATGAAAAAACAGAACATTGAGCCAAAGCAAATCAGAATAAATCACCATTTAGGTGCAATGTTTTGAAGGCATGAAATGCCATATGTTTAGCTTTAGCTGGCGGATTCGCCCACTCATGATTGGAGCAAGCTAGTGAGAGCGCACACATCGCCCTGCATGGCTTAAGCGCCGTGGCACTCGGCTTACAACTGTCACCAATGTACACCACATTATTATCTCAATAAGCCGCCCTATTTTCCTTCGTCCTCCATCCTCCGCCACCGCCAAGCAGATCGGAGCTGGGTGGAGATAAGTGGGGAAGGAGGGAGTGACCCAGAACTGTCAGGCCCCTCCACAGTGGGCAGGGCTGGGCTCCAGAAGCTAGCATATGTCCCCTGCATCATTCCCCACCTCTTCTTTCACTTTGGCACCTCCATTCCTTCCAACCACAGCTTGCAGTTCAGCACAGCCCCAGCCACTTGATCCAGCTCTGCTCCACATAACCAGTGTAATCCCCATATCGCCACGCTCCAAAAGAGGAGATCTGCTCTATATTTACTGGGTGGGTTTGATGTGCTCCCATTCATTAGGCTTGCACTGAGAGATTAATTATCAAAAATAAAACAAGCCCCGGAGGGAAGAGCAACAACTGATGTTGGTTGGGAGAAATGACATTATTAGTCAGAACACTTGAACAGTTTGCACAGTGTAGACCATCTTATTATTATAAAATATTAACTACATTTTTTGATAAATTATTATACCATTTATTTATTACAGACTATATTATTTGACCCAGAATTGTTGAAGTTGAATCATGGTACCAAGTGTCTGATCAATTTCAAAATATACACCTTTGAATCCAAGTCTCTACTTCTGATGGGATATTGGCAGAGACACACATCTGCCTTATGTATTCCTTTGATCACAAAGTCATCTAACACACCTATGGACAAGCCTGCCACCATCGACTGATTTAAACTGACAGCATGCATTGCCACCACCCCATTCCTCTCTAGGATACCTCCCTAAAAATTCTGCTTTAATTTATAGGCTTAAAATTCTGCTTCCGCCCAATCTCAACGAGCACATGAAAAGATGCAAGCTCAAAGGGCGAAGAGCGAAAAGGAAAAAGATGATTATCAGTTGGAAGGAGATGTATGTAGTACTGCATCTTCCATCATCCCAACTCACATGGCAGTGATGTATGGGGAATAAGATGCCTCAGTCAGAATGCATCTCTGGGTATGTGTTAGTGCTAATGTTTGTGTGTATGTGTGTGTGTAGGTCTGCGTCTGCATTTGTGATGGAGGCTGAGGAAATGTATTTTTAAAAGCATATCTTTAAAAAGCCCATCAATTTTTTATGAGCATTGGTACTGATCCCTTCTTACTGCTGGCCTCATAGTAGGAGACATGGACAGTAGTGCTGAGGTGGACTTGGCTGTACTAGCTGGTTAATGCGAATTCTATTTCTCACTTTCTCTGACTAGATGAGGAATACATTATTCATAACTCCAAGGGAGCAGCAACTTGTCTATGGTAAATTCATCTTCCTCCTCTTCTCTCATCCTCCCCTCGTCTCACAATCTTCTTTTTTTTTTCTAAATATTTTATTTCTGCAAAAAGGTCTGACGCAGCAGTGAATTCATCAGTGTCACTCCATTCAGAGGAGTGGCGCTCTTTCTGCCCAATGATTGACATATTTACACTCCCGTGGCAGAGTAGAGAGCTGGGCTGACGTTTTAATAATTACTTAATCACTCCTAACTACAGAATAATGTTCCTACTCTGATAATTTCAGGTTTCTCCGCTTCCAGTGGTTGCAAACAGGGGGAGGTAATGAAAAAAAAGTCACAAATCTTTTAAAGACTTGCTACTTCCATTCTAGCTTCGCCAAGCCACACTGTAAGAACTTACTGCTTACAGATGTGAACGTATGCATGGGAGATTGTGAGTCTTTGAGATAGATGTGATAGATATGAGTCATTGCATACTTTAACCCGAAAGGTCAATATCATGGTTTATCTTTCATAGGGTGGTTCGACAGACAGTATCCTTGAGGAAAAAGAAAATGTAAGCTTAATGCAGAGCAGTTGTGTCACGTGGAAAATAAATAAAAAACTATATTGCTTTGTATACAACTTCACCTGCTGAGCCAAAAGCTAAGAATTTCAGTCAAACTAATGTGTGTTGTATAACCTAACACAAGGGCAAAAAGCATCAGGCAGCTATCCGTCTTACTCCAATAGAGGGCCAGTGGTAAGTGAAGAAAGACAGAGCTCACCTGATGTAATAGTCGTTCCTGATGAGCAAGAGGTGCTGAAGGATTGACAAGAAGTAGGCTTCTGATCCAGTGTCTTTAACCATGTTGGACAGGAGATGGTACACCTCATTCATATCAGTAAGGAAGCAAGGTTAAGGCAAAAAAAAACATTATGGCAGTGTGGTTTCTTAAGTTTATAAGCTATTTTAACAGTTAAAGTCAACTTGTTGAGAAGACACCCAATTTGAGTTCATTAGCAAACACTTGATGTAGTGGTTGCTACATTGCTGCTTCATTGCTCCTCTGTTTTTCATCATCTCTCTCTATAGCAATACTGCATTCTACGCACCTGAATAATTCTATAAATATTCAGCTTTTTTTTTTTTTTTCTTCCTATTTTTTCTCCTCAAGTATTCCGACAGGCATCATTGTGCACAAGCAAACGGAGCTGTGATTCCTCTTATCCTTTCTCTCTCCGGGGAGCTAAAAGAGTGTAAACAGCTAACTTGAGGAGGGGAATCGGCAATAAAGAATACTCCCTCTGGTTTACCTGTCACTCTGAACCTTTCAAGACAGAGGAAATTAATCACATGAAAAGCCCATTGGTTTGAATATTTTAAGGCAAGAATGATGACAAGCCGATCATTCACAGGGCAGAAATATTGCTGAAATTCAGTTCCAGGATTGAAACTGACTTGTACTCAGGAGAGAAAATACATGTTATTAAACTTGCAAAAAGTATTGATTATGTGTCTTATGTCTACTCTCCCCAGGAGGAAGGAGTGATGGCTTTGATGTCAAAAACAGATGTTAAATCAGATTGTATTTTTTTTTTTTTATTTCTCCCATGTTTAGCTATCAAATGTTTACACGTGTTTCTTGAAGACTGATTGCTGAGTATTTGTTTTGAAAAACAATATATATATACTTCCTATACTTCAGACAAAATAAGCACTATGTTTATGGTCAGTTTCCTTCAGGGGTTTATGTTGCTCAAACTTCTGATAGCATTCAAAAAGTGTAGCTCTAATACGTAAAGAACCTAGGACAATAAATAAACTTGGAGACTATTTAAATTGTTTGCTTGAGAAAGGAGGATTGTCCCATTGAGATTCATCTTGTTTTAAAAAATCTAATAAGGAAGCCTCTCAAATATGTGCATGCATGCAGAAAACAAGACGACTAAGGAGGTGGTGCTGTGTTAGGCTGAGAAAAGATGAAAAATTGATTGCCGCCATAAAATGAGGTGTGGATTTTGACAATTTGTGCTAAAATATTTACATACTGTACAGATTGCAGCAACACTGTGGTGGCATATTTTATTATTCTCCTCCCTTCTGCTTTTGATACAGAAAATACCAGTTAAATGCAGGGGATTTTTCAAATTTTGCAGGTAGTTGAGCTTGAGGATTCATAAATTGGACTAAAATGAAAGCACAAAGCTGAATAATAGGCCTGTTTGCCACAGCAATACTCATGTTTTTACCGCAAGCATTAGAATGCGTTATCATAGCCGATGTCACATGGATATATTAATGAGAGGAACCTACACATATAATTTCTAATTATTAGGATTAAGAGGGGTCCAAGGACATGTTTTCAAGGGTTAATGGGAAGATTCAGTGACCGTTTTTCTTCCATTTCCCACAACAATTACTGATCTTTGGGTTTCATCAACAGCTGATGACTGATGACCATCCAATAGAATATCAATAACAATTCACATAATTTATTTTCTGAGGAAAAACAGCACTCAACCATATTCTCCACTTCCCATGCTATCATCCACACTAAACAATCTTACAGCTGCTGAATTGGAGTAGATCGATTCTTTTAAATACTGTTTGACACTTTCCTATTAACTTCAACAATGTCTGTAATTAAACTCCTATCCCATATCAAATTTTTTGAGAGAGAGGGATGGGAATACAGGCTCCTCTAAAGTATCATTTCCCTCCCCTGTATTAGCCGAGGATGAAGCCTGGGAGAATTACCAGTCCTGTGAGATGCAATTATAGCTTCACCACAGCAGCATTTGAGAGGACATAAGAAGGAGCCCAGACTGGGAAAGTATCCAACTAGCTACATCTATCACTAAGCTGCAGACATAAACCTCATGTAGAACAATGCCAATCCATTAGATGACTCCTTTTTCCTCTTCTTTTCTCTCTCTCTCCTTCCCTCCCTCTCCCTCTCTCTCTCTCTCAAAATCATGAATAAACATGAGTGGCAGTCAGGTGTGATGTAGACCAGTCAGTAGTGGGGTCAATCAATCACCATTCCACAGCCCATTAATATTCATTAGTGGCCTGGAGTCACCTCCTCGGCACCTGGACCTGGGCCGGACACAGAGGAGACGAGCCTCTCTCTGTTAATATTCATGAACCTGCCAGGAGAAACAAGACACATATACGCAATGCTCAGGTAGTACCTACGTGATGTCATGCATATATGTGTGTGTGTGTGTGTGTGCGTGCGCGTGTGTGTACTCGAACTAGGCAAGCAGAGGGGACTAAGGGGAGCCAGGGCATTCGCATCATGCTCGGAGCTCACAGATCAATACCACATTGTCCTTGGAAACAAACATTGGGCCTTCTCATTTGTGAACCTGCTCAAGCACATCATTAATCCAGGTGCACTCTTTTCTCTCCATCTTTTCTCCCTCTCTCCCTCTCCCTCACCCCCTCCCCTCCCCGCTTGCCCTCCATGTGTCAACAGAAATTGTCACTCACAGCGGCACTCAGTGGCTGATTTCGCTGGTACTGGTACTGTGGGATTTGGCGGGAGAAAAAGATTGCTGGAATGAACATCTGTATCACAATGTCAGCGTCTGGTATGTCTGCCCACAATGTCAGGCTTTCATACATACCCTTAGAGAAGATTTGTGAATTATTAAAGGGGTTCTTGTCTGGGATGCTTGAACAAGTTTCCAACCCTGGACTAATTACTGCTCACTTCATCAACTACTACTCTACAAGTTTGGAGTTAAATGAACCTTGGTAGAGAACTGGAGGAGAAAACTCACTTTTCTAAAATGGAAGAGCAAGAAAAGAGGTGATAGCTAGTACTTAAGGGGAAGAAAATCTGACCATATAATATTATCGAACTCCACATAAAAATGTTTCCAAAACTTATACTGAGCATAACACCCCCCAAAAATGTAGGAACAGGAAATATTTATGTTTTATATCAAAGTGATGAGAGGAGGAGACCAGAGGTGGGGGGTGAAGATGACAGTTGTTTACCTAGTATACCTGGTCAGAGATGGAGCTGGATATGGTGATATGGATCCCCAAATCCTTCCATAATGAACCTAGTCATGAGGGGTTTTGGCCTTTAAAGCTTGACCAAGCCCACAATATACACTCATCTCCTGCTGCCAGCTCTGCAGTTCCCATTCATCTGTATATTCATACAGAGGGGGACAAAAGGATATTCCATCTCGGCACGGATGTCGTCAAGGCGATGGGAGAGTTCGATAGAGTCTTCCTCTTTGTTCTCATTGAACACCTTCAGCTGGATGTCTAGCTCCTCTGTCTCTTTTAGCTCCTAGAATGAGTCAGACATAGATAATTGAGAATGGGGAGCTATTCAAAAGGTCATCTTACACTGTATTTCTCTCTAGATACAAATAGCATTGGGGACATTGTAGATACACTGTCTGAAAATCATTTAGATATAATGTAAGTATAATGTATATAATAAAAGTAATGTGTTCACACAGTGTTTTTTGATGTGGAAAAAGCGCTGCCTGGAGCGCTTTTTGTGAGGAGAAATAAAAAGCGGATCACGGCAACGTCACCTGACGTTAGCTGAGCAGCTGCTAGCTCACTAACCAGCTGGTTAGCACTTCTAGCAGACAGAACAGTGTTGTGCAACAAGCAAAGGTTTACCAGATATTTCCAATACATGTCCAGTATAATCCATACTGCCTTTATGATCGCTGTTGCGGTAACGTAAAATCACTTATTACAACGTCCCATTTCTCCACCGGCACTTTCACTTTCTCCATATTTGTTGTTGCTATGGGAAACGGCCAGCGTCTCTGTCATCACGATTGGTCGGCTGGAAAAAGCGGTTCACGTCACCCGGCGCTTTTCTGAAAAGTTGAACTTTTCTCAACGGGAAGCGGCCTTGTGGCCGCTTCCCGTTGCTTTTAATGAGGAAAGGGCGCTGGCAGTTGGGGAAAGGGTGCTATGTGTGAACGCAGCTTATCAGGCTGCGTTCACACATACGGTTTACTACTTAAAAGTATTTGGGAATTTGAATCTAGTCAGATTGTTATGTGTTACTCTGAACTAATTATATTCTGGACAACTGTAACACCAGAATATCGGTTTCCCTGTTAAAGCTGTACAGAGAACTGGGAACCGAGTTGCCCTGAACCCTCTCAACTAGGTATTCCAGACTGTACCTATTCCTGCACACCTGTTCCTGCCACCAGGGGCTGTGGGAGTGCTCTTTACCACTTCTCTATGAATCACCGGCAGTGGAGTTTACAGACTGAGACAGGGCCAAATGTAACCCAATTTCTGCAGCTATCAATCACCCTGCACCGTTTTTTGGGTTCGCCATCTGTCTTAAGCAACGCTGGTTCGGAGAGAGGTGCACAATGCCACAAAAAGGAGGGGTAGGAGAGGAGCAGGAGGGCCAAAAACATGCGTCAAGGACTACAGGAACAAAACAAATTGTGTTTTCTTTTTTCAGTGGAGTTCACTTTTTCACTACTGCCAACAGCTACGCTGGCTCCTGAGCATAATTCATAATTAGATGTTGGGGCGTCAGCTTAAATGCTTGTATTAAAAGCGCCGAACGTGGCATTCATAAATGACTGTACACTGAGACTCTTTCATATCGGGGGGCAGAAATGAAGATAATTAAAGTAATGACAGTAATAATCAACAGGAGCAGCCGGGATGACTTATTAACAACTGGCACCGTGACACATTCACCCCACTCGCTACAAATGAGGGCTTGAGTGATGAGTGGGAGCTTGCTTGCCTTCGCCTCATGTGAAGATGTGTAGGCTCACTGATAATGATGCCAGCAAGAGCCGTGATCAGTGATGTGGTGCCTAGCAGTGAGGTGAATACTAATAATAATAATAATAATAATAATAACAATAATATTGATAATAGTGCCAAATGGACATCAGACAGGAGAGGGTAACTAGGGTAATCTCAGATATATTCAGTGGGACTGTGGTGTTGTGTAGTGGCATAAGTCTCACTGCATAGTATTATCTGAGATTAAGCTCATAAATTGCTTATTGGAGAAAAGGCAGAGATATGTGTCTCACATACATTGTATATTTAAGTTAAGTTATCAGGCTAGATGTTCTAGATAGAGTTAGGATGTATTTGAATCTCTAAAGTACCAGTAGTGGAAAAAATTGTGACAAAGTTACACAGGAGCAACAGAAATACCAAGGGAGTAACATGACTGTGTTTATGACAGAACGGGAATGATTGACATTGAAAAAAGGAATGATTGGCAGTTAAATAAATATTTTGGGCCACACCAGCTCCATAACACCACCAGGAATATTACTGGAACATAATTTTTTATTATTGTAGACAGCTTAACAAAACTATTACTGTAAACATACCTAGGGCAATAATTAGATTATTGCACGCATGTAAATGATATAGTCATATTTTGTTTGATATTCTGATAACTCACAGGCAGGATCTTCTTGAGACCACATCTTAGGAATTCATTGCGTAGATGTATCCTGAAGTCCAGGTCATCAGGGGAGGTAACCAGGGCGTTAATCAGCTGCATACAGGCAACCTGTGTGGTAGACGGGCAGATAGACAGACAGACACAAATGAGAACTGAATTAGAAAACAGGTTGATGACATCTCTTGCAAAGAATATCAAGTTGTAGCATACAGATATGTTTTAGTGTGTTTGATTGGTGCTAGAATTGAATTAAAAGGATATAAAATATATGATACAATAGGTAGGAGGAGAGGAGAGGAGGGGAGAGGAGAATCCATTTCCTGACCATAACGAAGACTACAGAAAAAGGAACTCAAAGACAGAAAGAGAGAGACTGTAGAAATTGGAGCTCTGGTGAGTCCATTGACCAGATGTGCATTATTAATTGATTTATTGGATAAGGAGAGAGGTGAAAGGAGTGTGCGGGGTGGGAGGGTGGGGGAGGGGTGGGCAAGGGGAAATCGCTGATGGGTTTTAACGAGCTGTAAGGCGGCTCGGGGGAGCAAGCCCTGGGTAAGACAGAGTTTTCCTCAGACAGACAATCGATAACAAGCTGAAGGATTCCCATGGACGACACGTGAAAAGTTGTCTTTGGAAACCTTGACCCTCTGCACTACTGTCGGTGTGTATGTTTTATTAATAAGAGCCACAACAATGGGTGCTTTTTGTGGCATTTCTTTTTTATTTTTCTTTAAACCTACTACCAGTAGATTTTGAAACTTGATGACTTTAGTGACCCTGAGTCTCTTAGTGGTAGACTGCAGAGAGAGTGTAACATGAAATTGTCATAATCTAAACTGAATAATGGAACTGGAATAAACTTGTGTAAGGGGGCGAGTTGTTTTTCTCACGACACAAGACATGTTCCTCTAGATCTAGATTAGTCAGTCAGTCGGCACTCCCTCACCTCATATTCAGTGATCCTCGCTCGCCCGGTGTTAGATATAGCTTTGCAACTGTGGTGCTATTCTATGTGTAACAACAACAAAAAAATTTGCTGCCGAATATTTTAGTTACAATTACATTGAGCTACCAAAGCAGTTGTTTGCGTATCAGGTTTAGAATTTATAAAGTTTGCCCAATACTAACGAAACGGCACTCTCTCACCGCGATTTCAGTGATGCAAAATTAATTTGAGAATAATATATTGAGGTAAATATTCTACACACAGGGGCTTTAAAAAAGTTTTCGTCCAGTATTGGGGCTAGTGAGCAACAACAAAAACACTTATCACATGGTTTTAAAGCACGCGCACGGGTTTGTACAAGCACAGAGCTGACGTAGTTTGCATGTAGGGTAACAATGGTCTCTCCTCTTCACCTGTTGCCTTCCCTTGCATCCTTGACATTTTTTTCTACACTTTTTGTTAATTACACTCCATGTTCTTTTAATCCATTACAGCTACAATCATACACGCTAAAACACATCTGTTTTTGCCTGGTGAATATAGAACAATAGCCATCTGGAGTGAACAGCATTGGTTTGTTTTTCTCTGTTTTACCCTTAAGTTGTAGCAGCAGGACATCAAACAAGATTATGCTAGCCAGGTGAAGGGAAAAAAGGCACGTTGTTATGCCATACAGACATATGTCAGATATGTTCCCTCTGGAAAGCACAAGCTTGTTTCAGTGAAGGATGCACTGCCATTGAGAGTACGCCACTAGTGCCAGGCACCAGAAACATGGCAGACTTCTCCATGTTCCAGCAAGGCTTGAGGGCCTTTAAGCAAGATCTGTGCACTGAAGCCTGACATTTTACCCACCAGAGGCCATAAACATAAAAGAAACCTCACCAAATCTTCACAGGATTTATGTGAGTGAGGAAACCCATGGAGCTCATGAAAAATTCTTTCTCTTCTCCTGCATGCAGATTGATACTCACATCAAACACCTCAAACACACCTCAGTCATGTATTGTGGAATGGGATTTGGTTGGACTGGGGGGGGGGGGGGGGGGGGGCTGTGGCATTAACTGTGTTAGGTTAAGAGAGCTGCAGTGGTGCCATAGGGGGGGTTACAAACAGTGTAATTAAAAGTGGCACTGCTGAGATGGTTTTAAAGTTGGAATGCCGGCTTTCTCTGTTGCTCGGCAGTGGAGCAAAGCCTGAACCAAGGCAAAACACATTTTAATCACATTAGCAAAGTCTGGTTCTACAGCCCATCACAGGTTTTGGAAAAAAAAGTCTATTAATTTCCTTAAACCCTCTGCATCAGCAAAGTATTTTAATTTACTTCACAATTAGCAGAGCTTCATTTCATTAACAGCAAATTTTTTAAGGAAAAAAACAACTGCCTCCTAATCAAAAGGATTTCTACTTCCTCTGCCCATCCCCCCCCCCCACACACACACACACACACCCCATTTCATCAGTTTCCTTCATGACTTCACAAACCCTGAAATTAGAAAAGTAATTCCTCTGTGTTTTGTTTCACAAAAACATGGTGTAAGTGGGATTTTTGTTGCTGTTGTTTTTTATTTTGTTCCGCTATTGAAGGATACTAGCAAAAATGAAGACAGGTGCGGTGCTTTATAGTTGCCCTTTCGCACTAGGTCCTCTGAGACCTAACTTGACAACAGCGAGAAAAAAAAAATCAGGGGGAAGTATTTGTCGGATGTGGGGAAAAATGAGAAAGTGAGTGAGGGAGAGAGAGAGAGAGAGAGAGAGAGAGAGAGAGAGAGAGAGAGGGGAAAGAGAGAAAGAGAAAAAGCTTAGAGGAAATCAACATCTCTCTGCTGTTTTTTAATATTATTTTTTTTGAGAATGGAGCGGTTCAGTAGAGTTACTCAGTGAAGCAGGTGCTGTTGATTAAGGTGGTGGCAATGGAGCTCCTGGTGCATTTCAATAGCACTGCAATTGGCTCCCATCACACGCTAGAGGTGCTGGGGGTTGACAAGTGGACACAAAGACAGGAAAGGAGGCAGAGGAAAATGCATGTAGGAAGACAACAGGGGCCGAGGTACAATGGGCCCCAGAGTGACACAACTGTCAATTTCTATCTGGTCCCAGTATCAAACATGGGCTTCAAGACAAAAGGCCATTTGTGTGAATGACATTGAACTGCACCAGGTTTCTCTCCGTTGCACATGGCAAAACTCCTGCTGTTATTTGACTCTTCTATTGCTTCATGAGCTTTTGTGGATGAGTTGTTTGTTTCTTTCAAGTTCATGACTTTGGGGTGGTATGAATCAGTGTGTATGATTATTCAATTCATCATGAAAAGTATGCTAGAGAACAGTAGAGCTGATGCTCATTATAGAGTAAGCAAATCTATAGTGTAAGCCTGCCATACGAGGTGTCTAGTATTGAAATACAAAAACAGTGTTTACTGTATTTGACAGTCATTAGATTGACCACTGAACCGTTAAATTTACTTTTATCCTTTGAAAAGAAATAATCCAATAAAAGGGTCGTGCTCAATCCATGATGAATATTATATTGTGATGTTAAATGCTAAATGTGAATTTTCTTAACCCAGGATTGTGTGTGTGTGTGTGTGTGTGTGTGTGTTTGCGTGTGTGTGTGTGTGTGTGTGTGTGTGTGTGTGTGTGTGTGTGTGTGTGAGACTCCTAACCTGGAGCTGCTGGGCCTCGTGGTTCTCCAGTCCCTCCACAATCGGAGCAAATCTCTCCTTGTTGTTCCTCTCTGCAGCAATAGTCATGGCAGCTAGAATCTTATCCAGGCTGGAAGAAAACAGAGAACAGGGAGCAGGCAAACACAAAAGTCAACAAATGCTTTTATCACCTCACTGACAGGACATTTACTCACAATTTTCAACTCAAACACCATGTATCTTATCTCCCCTGTGTCCTGGTGTGGACATATTTGGCCTGCCTTTGGTCACCCTGACCAATTCTGCTGCTCTCCATCTCTTTGTAGCTGGTCTATTATTGCTACAATATCCAATTTTGATGCCTTCGTGCTCGTTGCTAAGGTGACAAGAAAAAGGCTTTTTTGCTGATATGATCAGTTGTCAAAGCAATTGTAGTAAAATGCATTTGGCTGGGCCACTAAGGGTGCAAATTATTTCAACAACTGACAGACTAATGTGCAAATACACCTATTGAGAAGGTAAGCAATTGAGAGTACTTGCAAGGGCTCAAGGCAGCTCTGCTTAGCTCTATGAATAGTGAATTGGACAATATCAGACTCCAAATTGTGAACCAAGGAGAAATGCTGTTGTCCCACACACACACACACACACACACACACACACACACACAGACACACACAGCAGTGAAAGTAACAGAGTGAGGTCTAATGAAGCATTTAAACAGTAAGCATTATGTAGTTATGTGATATGATGTGTAATAAGCATACATAATCATGTCATTAGAAGGTCACCCTCTCTCTCTTCCTCATTGTAAAGCCACATCTAACCTTGATCAACTGAAAAAAGCCAACAGCTAAGGCAAGATCATTTAATGTATCTGCCCCTCCTCTGATCATAGTCATGTATGACTCTGACAAAAAGAAAAAAAGACTAAGTCAAATGTTGAGGACAGGGATCAACCCATTTATGTGTGTGTCTGTGTGCTTGTGACAGCCCATGAAGTTAAGACTACCTTAGCTTGCAAACATGTATAATCACACATTTTTAGAAGCCTCGCTATTTTTATTAGCTTTTATCAAGCAGAAAAATAATAATTTCAGGATATCAAAATACAAATAATTGCTTTGTGAGCAGGGGAGATCATGTGTCTGACCAATAGCAGTGTCTGTGTGGAGTAAGCCCGACAGAGATAAATGAAATGGCCATGCTCTCTGATAGGGGTTAGAGAGTCACAGACAAGCGTGGGGGGCTGCATACTGAGTAGCTTTAAAGTCAGTTCAGACGGTGCCTCAAAACAGGACTACATAGATCTGCTTAACTTGTCGTGTTCCCTTTTGATGTTGTCAGCTAAAGTGGGTGTTGAATATGAGCCAGCGTCACAACATTGGCTGTCAAAGAGGTTTCTGAGCAGGAAAGAGAAGCCTCAGCTCTTTTGGCTCTCATTTGTACAGCGTGTGTACATTTTAATGCAAGGCTGTGATCATGGGGAAGATCAACATGTTAACTTCAACCCGTTCTTGGTTACTTTAGGAGAGAGGGAGACAGATATGTGTGTACTGTTTGTGCAAACTGTATGTGCGTATGTCTGTGTGTGCCGAGTCTGTGTCTGTGTGTATCTTCTCTGCCTGTGTAGGATGGAGAGTGGTAACTGTGATAGAAGATATTCAGTTCCTAGAAAATAATTTTGGGCTAGGAAACCATGCGCAGTCACAGCAAGGGTCAGAGCCACAACCAAACAGGCCTATTTGGATGGTCAGAGATGTGAGACACATTGCTGAACTCAGCTTCTCCAACACAATTTGCAGGTTTGTTTATTTCCACCACTGCATGCAGACTGACTTTGAAGTGCCATTGTTATTCTAGCCCAGCTCTGTCGGAAACACAATAAAAAACACTCCCCTGGATTCAATTTATAATCTGTCAGCCAGGCTGTGTGTCCATGGCAAACTACACTGAGCAGTTCAACACATTAAACAGACTAAACTGCATCATCTGACCCGACAGATTTCTATGCTACCTGAGGTCAGCTGCAAATGCAACACAGGGGCATTCAATGGGTAAATATGTATGCATGTTATGCGATCTCTGTATGAGAACATGCCACCCGGTGGGAGACACTCTCAGCACAGTAGTGACATTCTAATGCTTATAGGAAGAAATGGTCCTTTTCTTTGTTTTCAGCTGTGGCCTCTGTGTTTCCCGTCCTACAGAGGATGTAACCGTTTCAGAGATGGACCTAATTTTCGACAGTATTATCTCACAACTGCTGTCATTCAAAGTTCTAAGTCACAACAATGTCATTCTTGTCTTGCAATGCAGTCTTGCTGTGGTGTTTCCATATAAGCAGTGAACTGATGAGGTGAGAAACCGCGTCTCCTACTCAACAGCTATTTGTCAAAGCAACCCGACTTTCAGTGGAAACTAGTTACTCCAAAGCTACCAAAGGCACATAACTGTGACAAAATCCTTATCTTAATGAAGATTCTGTTGAGAGCAATTACATGTTGTGTGGGTGGACATTTGAGAAATATGTTTGTTTAATAAAACGCAAGACACGAGAGCAGTATGTTGGCAAGGGCAAGATTTGTGAGAAAGAGTGTGATGAGCGATCAGGTAAGGTAGATTAAACTCACATGTTTTCCTCTCCAATGATACAGACAGCAGATAGGATTTTGACAATCTCAGTCATCATGTTGGTCTGTTTAGGGTCAATCGCCCGTGCCAGCAACAACAGGCTCCGCTCATCTCCCAGAATCCTTTGCAGTCCATACTGTGAGACATGGAGGGGAGGAGGAAGGTGAGAGAAAAAGTCCATTGGGTATAAATTAATGAGAGCATTTGCATTCATGGAGAACTTTCACTTCAAGTTAAAAAATGAATTATACAAAAAAGCTCTAATGTAAGTTATAGTTAGCCTTAATTCTCTTTTAAGGAGGGACAACGAGGCCATGGGAGAAAATGGAGACGATGATGAATTAATTCAATTCAGGACAGGACTATAGGGACAAATACTTATAGTCTCCTCTACCTTTAAATCTCCCCACAACGCAAGCAATGGGTAGAGATGACCACGTGTGGGGATTGAGTTAAAGGGTAGCAATATCAATAGTTCATCTATCCTTGAAATGTGTGCTACTTTTGAGAAATGAGTCAAACCTTCCCAAAAAAAGATAATTAAAAGATGGGAGACAATAGGCTCAAAATGGTAAAATTAGCTTCGCTTTACTATCCCATTATCCCAGTTGTCAGACATTGAAGCCAGGTTTGAAATCCTGGCCACCTGGACTAGTAGTGCAATTTCTTAGGATGGTTAACATAAGAGTGCAAAGAATGGGCTTATATGTCCTTGGCTGTACCTTTTTTTTTTTAATGCTATTTATTACTATTTATTACTATCACATCCCTACTATTGAATTATAGGATATTTATACAACTGAACTACTTCATTTATTTCAGGACTACATCCGAATGATACCATTTCAGCGATGATCTTAAATTATGATACTAATTTACATTCCCTCTTTATCTAATGAACATTCTAGAATTCAATGGATAGGCATTTTTCTCCATCAACTTATACAAACCTTATTGTTCATGAAGGCCTTCAAGCACTGGATGAGTTTGTGCTGGTTTCTTTTATCAATATTCTCTTGCCTGGAAAAACAAGAGCAATTCAAAAGAATATTGAGACAGCATATGTATAGAATAGGGCATAATAAAAACATGAGATACTGGGAAATGTGGTGTTATCATGGGAGATCACTCACTGTTTCTTGTCCAGCAGCTTTTCCAGAGCATCCAAAAGAAGACCAAGACCCTCATGACCAAAGTTATTCACCCAGCTAGAGATAAGTCACAGACAAAAAAGAAAACAGTTATACAATATTCAGTCAATATTCTCATTACCCAGCTAGTCTACTGTAAGGCATACTGATTCATAGAATACAGCAACAACAAACAGTTATTGTAGGAAATCAATCATTCAGAAAAATATCATGGATTCAACACTCACTAGGAGAAATTGACTGTCCTCATTATTCTGAGTGTTTTTAACTCCTAATTGAGGGAGCTGCAAATCAAAAACCTCCCTCTTCTCCCTGATACTGAATATAGTTTGAATCACATTTAAATAGTACCCATTTACAAGCAAATGAACACCCATCCATCTTAGCTAGTGTTCCTGTGGCTTAGCAGTTTGCATCCAGGCCCCCCGTGAGCAGCTATGTTCCTGCGCCAAAAGATTAAGCAATGCGAGAAAGATAACACTGTAATCGATAATGGATCACGAGAGATAATTGGCTATAAACCACAGCGTATCAGGAGACGGCAAATGATCCAGTGCAGATGAGCCAGTTTGTCTATGCCAGGAGGAGAGAGAGAGGCATGAGGAGGGTGGGAGGGACAGTCTGGTCACAGCCAGATTATGTCATTAGCATTACTTGTTTTCAGGCCCCTAACTGTCAATAAAACAAAATGCATGGAGCAATTTGTGACATTAACGGGCCATAAGTCAATGATTTATTTCGCCTATTTGACAATGATTCGACACAATAATGGTTTGCGTATTAAAGTCATTTGTATTGACTCGGTGAGTCGGAGGAGACCCTCAATTAGGGATGAGATGAATTGGCCCGAGGCAACTGGCGAAGTTGAGGTGAGGTATTTCTCTGATCTGTGATGAAATTAGTAAGCGTTGCAACCCCCCACCAACCATTACTCAAAATTCATTAGCAGACAAGCAGAGCCAATTTGTTACTTATTATCATTTACTGTACTGTATAATAATGATCAGTTTTGTTAATAAAACAAAACAGCATAATGTTCTAAATTTATAACTGTCTGTTTACTGTAGGCCTTCCAGTTTCAACGTTTGTCATTTTCTTCCGTTGATTTGCGAATAGTTAAGCCCCTAAAAAAAAAAAGAAGAGAGAAAGCTGGCTCAGTTTACTGCAAGATAACAATGCTGTTTATGTATTTGTGATATGGAGGTGGTAGGAGCAAATGAGAGACTGGGACAACAAAGAGGGAAAGGAGGCGACATGGTTGAGGGAGCACAATTCAGTAAATCCACAATCTTTGTTTATGCTTCTTAGTCGTGACTGTAATGTCAGTCTTCTGAGAGCGGGAAATGGAACCAATATTTGTGAAGAGGAATTCTGTTTATTACACAGAGGAACTTTGCAAAATGAGATTCTGGGAATGTTGTGTGACCTCAAAAACAAGGCGTGTGAGAACTGCAGTGACGACAAATCATAATGCTGTTTTGTCCTGTGTTAAAGCATGACATGGGTAAGTTATTTCACATGATTCATCATCATTATATGTGTTGTAATCAACTTTGTAATCAATACACGTAAGTTGTAAACCTATGTTGGCTATGTTGTACTCTTGCTAAGCATATTTCTCTGTAACTTCACCCAACATTTGGTGAGCCATCTGCAGAACACAGATTATGATAGGTGACACAGTCAGGGTTTTTCCTGGCTCAGAAAAGGGCTTTGATGCTACTTGTGTGGGCCAGAGAACGTGATCAATCGACCCTCTATACCATGAACTTGGACCCTGGTTATTTGGGGCCACCCATTGGCCCCTAATATTTTACAGTTTTTGTTAATTTACTGTATCATTATGCTATCAAGTGAATTTTAAGTGGTTTAAAGGGGCTTTTCCTCTATTCTGATCGTTTCATAACAATTAACCAATATGAAATTTGGACTGTGAAACAGACCTTGAACCAGGCAGGAACCAAAACATGACAGTAAAAATATATATGTCAGCTTTGCCCTGCTGATCAGAGTACCATATAGCAACCAAATGTAGAACATGGGAAAATCTCATTGAAAATTGAGATTTTTTTTTTTTTTTTTTCAGTTCTGGCAGCTTTGGCACCATTAACCATTCATGGTAATATCTGTGCCATCTATTTGTGTCTGGGAAAGACAAGTGCAGGATAGTACAGGAACAAGACATAGGATCCTATCTTAATCAGCCTCTTCTCCTAAATGTGGGCATGCATCCAAGGATTTCATTAACTTGGGGGAGAACTTGTTCATGTAATATTGATGGCTATAATCCTCTAGTTAAGTGCCACCAAATTGTGTTACTTTCTGCAATCATGTATATTCCGCAGGCAAAATGAAAAATTCATGGTCTGTCTTAGGGAAGCAATTTTTTATGTGTATTATTTCTGCTGGCTTGACATTTTTATGTTGTAGTTATGTTAAGTGCAATAAAATGTATGTATTGTAAATCTCACAGTCTGGTCCATGAACATGTGTTCAGACATAAACAAGATGTTGCTTACTCACAACATGCTGTCAAAAAATAAGAAGACTTATCTGTGAATGGTCATTATGGAACATTTCAGCCTCACTGAAATCACTGTACTGTATTATGTTGATTTAAAAACTTTATTTTTTGCCCCATGCTTATTACACCAAAGTCAAAGTGCCTGGCAAATGCCCATCTGTCTGTCTGTCAAATAACATTTGTTCCCAAAAAAAATTGTTTTGAACCACTGATCTGACATAATAAATGTAATTACTTATGAGTAAGTATTTGCATGTATGTATGTGTATGTGTGTATGCATTTATGTCAATATGTACTTAGAAGCTAAGCTGTTGTGGGTCTGCAGTAAAAAGAAAACACGCCATTCAAACAATTACCCAATCAATCCATCAGACAGTCTTTATATAGCTCACTTTGAACAATGTTCACTGAGTAATTGAAAAGGAGCATGAACAAAATAGACCATAATAGCACTTCAGTTGCCATATTCCACACAGTTTCTTTGCATATGCCTCTGCCGCACATATGTACGCATTTTACCAGAGTGGTCAGAGTGCAGGCACAGCCAGGGGTGGCACCCATGGTGCAGGAAGGGATTCAGTGTCTTGCTCAAGGGTATACAAATAGCTATACATAACTGAAATAGAAGACAAGACATGAAGGCAAAGAATGTAGAAAGAAGGTATTCACAGTGCAGAGTTAATCAAATTTCTGCAGACATACTTGGCAAGCAGGGAAATGTCAGTGCAGCATGAAAAGATTACTGTGCATCACCAGCCGCAGTAACTGACTCACTCAAATCTTTCATTGCAGAGACTGACACACTCTCAGTCATTCTGTCTGACTGATCACTGGTCTTGTGTTGTGACAGCTTGTATGCACATTGATTTCAGACCATAGACCCGTTTTATTATTTCATCAGGGGCGGTTGGGGAGCTTTGTCATTGAAAGCTACTGGGTGAGAGCAACATCTTTCATATTGTATTACAGGCAAAGTCATACCACTGTCCCTCTGTGCCACTACTGACCTATTCAGTGCTACAGCGTTGCACTTAAGGCCTGATGCTCTTTGCAACAAATAGCTTTCAACATTATAGCCTGAAACCAAGCACCACCAGCCTACCACCAGCTTAGTGATTCACCATGCCCAACATGGAGCCACATCATCCCCTGATCAATTAAACAGCTTGCTGAAATCACTATAATAGATTATTCATATAAAAGATTAATTTAAAAAAAAAAAAATTCTGTTTTAAATTACATCTAAAAAAAAATAGCTATTAAGGGCAACAACTGAGTTATGTCTAAGTCATTGTTATTCCTTTTCCCAGAAGATTTTTTTTTTTCCTTTCCCCGTTAAGTACAAGAATGTTAAGATTTGTATTCTGGCATGGAGACTGCAAAAGAGGGCAAAGCACAAATGGGTAATAACCAGTATCATTAAAATAAACTAAATGTAAAAAACAAAACAAAACAACAAAACACTGATTTCAGCTCACTAAATCCTTCATGGATTGCTTGGAATACACTTTTACCTATGGACCGTCTTCCCACTCATCTTATTCCTCCAACCCATATTTGTATACAGCTTCACCTCAATCACAAGTCAGTTGAATTTTTAAGGGATCATCAATGGAGACAGCAGCAGTTACCAGGGCACACTGAGGGTGCCAAGAAGTGGACGCCCTTCTATGCCCTATCCATTTACACATGGATAGGGCCTAAATCACTGAGCTGTCTTCAGAATAATGATTTGCAGAGCAATGCAGATCGCATAGCCGACATCCCTCCCATGTTACTCCGCCCTTTCCATCCTAGTGACAAGTGCTGCGTCAGTCAGACACGGTGTTAATATCTCAGGCTTCTGTCTCTCGCTGGCTGGCACAGTTCTTAACTGTAATGAGCAGAACACCAGAGAATATGTATTGGCCGGACAATGATGTGAAAAGACACATGATCAAGGACAGAGTCCATCATGTTGCAGGCTTTCCAAATGCACCATCTGTCGTACACATGTGAGCATCAAGGTGCTGTGTGCACAAGAAAACATTCCTCGGTATAGGAAAACAACATTCCATCAACAACATTTGGTATAAGATGCATGGCCATAGCAAGTGTTTCAAATGCAATAAGCAAAACAAGCGGCTTGTTGGTGAGTTGAGTAGAAAGCATGTAAAAAACTGTCATTAAGAACCTCAGCTTTTGATATGAACTTAACTTTGATATAAAATCTCATAATCTTGTAAAAATGAGGAATAGCCTAAATCACTCCAAGTAAAATAATTTATTATCAGCCTCCCTTTGGAGGTGTACAGGGCTTGGCCGACTGGGAGAAGACCCCAGGGTAGACCCAGGACCCGCTGGAGGGGCTACGTCTCCAAGATGAGCTGGGAGCAGGTGGGGATCCACCAGGAGGAGCTGGAGGAAGTTGCTGGGAGAAAGGACGTCTGGTCTGCTCTGCTTACCCTGTTGCCACTGCAACCCTGGCCCAGATAAGTGGCTAGAAATGGAATGGATGTATATTTTATCATGTTTTTATCAAATTAATGTCCCAAGGGCAAGTTCCCAATTCTTTTTGCACTGTCATCCTAAACAAACCTGAATTCACGGTGCACTGCATTTAAAGGCAATGCCCCTGTGCACAAGCAAAGGCCTGCCCAAAATCCTCAGTGCAGTTTGAATGGTCCAAGGATGAAAAAGAACAGCTCAAAAGAACAGCTCAAACGTGCAGACCTCAATCCATAACTTTATGGAGTCTGAATTGGGCCAATATTTAGATAAACAAAAGCACAAAGCATCATCATTTCTTATATCCCAATCAGATGCCCTCTCTCTCCCATGGAAAGATGCAAGGAAGAGGAAAAGTAGCTAAACATTTGTATTGGACACAATGACAATCGTCAACATACAAGTGGGATGATAACAGCACCAGGGTGCGTGCCACTGACTATAGAGCCATATTAACCTTCCCTGCTCAAAGAATCAACAGGAGCAGCACTACTGATATTGGATTGAAGCAGAACAGGGGCTAAAGCTAGTAGCACACTCCGAGGACAATATTCCTGGTGTCAGCACCCCACGAATGTGATTGCCAGTGTAGCTCCGAGCATAAGGGAGGAGAGCTGTGCACCGCTCAAAAGGAGCGCTTGATACCTCTAACAGTATTTGAGTCTTGGCAGGATGCCAAAATGTGGCCCTAACAAAGACAGAACATCGGGCCTGCTATATAAATGAATGTTCCACTTTTCCTCTGTTGGAACTGGAGGTTTTTGGGCTGTGTGGAAGTGTGTGGAAGTGTGTGGAAGTGTGTGCGCGCGTGTGTCTGTCTGTGGGTGTATTGAGGGTGTTAGTAACAAAAAGAAATCACTGAAGGCAGCAAAAGTGTGTGTGTGAGTCAGAGAGAGAGAGAGAGAGAGAAGGAAAGAAATGGGGAATTCAGTTGTGGAAGTCTGTATCAGGATTAAATCAACTGGAGTGACTGGGGACAGCTGACAGCTCAGCATGCTCCCCAGACACTTCCAAATGACCCCCCACAGAGCGCAAAACACTCCTGAAATTTCTAATTATCTCCCGAACAGTGCCAAGGCTCCTCCAGAACAGCCTTTACCTCTGGGGAGTGGAAGAGAGAAACCAGTAGTAGAATTGTCAGAGTGCTGATTGATCAGGACGATTAATTGAATAGCAGGGTATAAAGCTGTATGTGCTGCGTAGGATCAGAGGGAGGATCGTCAGGTTTGATGTGCTGTACGGTATCTACAGATTCCTCCGACTCCTGCGAAAATATTTTTTTTTTCATCTTTCATAGAGCAGACACGAAATGCAGTGGTGTCCTCCTCTTTCAAGGAACGAATTCTGTGTTCAAAGTCAGAAAGTTTCTAATTTGTTTAAGCCTCGGTGCAGGGAGCATCCTTCATATACGTTATGACACCCTGTCAGTGTAAAAGTAAAAGTGTAAATGTCTGACTTAATTCCTTACATTATGCCTATTGCTTTCATCACTGTGTACTCCATATCTTACAGGGTCCATATATAGTTTATCAAAAAAATATGTGTTTTGATATTCCATCAATAAATTATAATTATCAAGAGAAATTAGTAGAGAAATCTTACCATTTTATTTACAGTGTGATGTATCTATATAGGCCATGAGCCAAAAGTTAGAAATTCTGACCTTTAGTATTTGAATTTTAAAGGGAATGGTAAAACATTTTTTAGATGATCATCCTATTAATCCAATTGAAGTTGTTTTTAGTTCTTAAAAATTGGCACCAGCCTCCTGTTAGCATTTGTTAGCTATGGCTGTGCAAGTCAATGGGGTTTGACTCTACATCTCAATATTGCATGCAAGCCACTCCATTTACCTGCACAGCTTCAGAAACAGTAAGAATTTGAAGAACTTTGAAGTTTGAACTTTGAAGAGTAGTGATCAATAGGATCACTAGTATAACAATACATCAAATAACATCCTGCAGCTTCCCTTTAAGGTCCAGCCTACCATGACTTTAAGTGCCATGAATGTATGAAAAAAAAAGACTGACAGACAATTTTATTTTTTTTTTCCATGTACTATACTGTACTGCAGGGGTCTTGCTTGAAAAACAAACTTAACCTAATTTTCAGTCTTTCAGAAAAATAGTTGGAAAAATGTTTACTTTATAAGTTTTTATCCTGATAGTATCTTCTTTCCCAAAAAGTGTTACTGAAACTCAAAAAAAGTTGTAAGCAAAATCACAACCACATAAGTATGAATGCTTTTTTGAATCATTGCTGTTTACTATGTATGATAGTTTGTCATTTCATTACAGTGGTGCATTAACTAGACAAATGACAAATGTGGTGTGGTGTTTTTAAAAATGGATGGAAAAAGGTCTGAGTTGCTTGATTTCTCTGGAGGACTTGTCATCCGCCCCTGCCTCTGTGAGCTCTGTACAAGTCAGGGGGAAAAGCTTTAAGGACAGAAAAAGTTGCATTCACTGCTCTACAAAATGGATGAATCAACTTATCTCTCTTCTGTGTCTGCTACAGTGATTCAAATCCAATTCAATTAAAAAGAAAACACAAGACAATGAAAACATTGAATAAAATGCACATCTCAATTTTTGTTCAACTGTGGTATGCATGTGCATCCATATATAGAACACATCATCTGTCCCTCGCAGAGTATGGTACTCGGATTCAGTTGCAAGCCTAATGCAGAGCCACATTAGTGTCTAGACTCCTGTGACTTATCATCCCACAAAAAAAAAAAATAAAGCAAGTGGGTCAGGTCACATGGGTTTCTATGTTATGACCCAAATTCCAGGAAACATGAAAATATTTTTAAAATCATACTTGTACTGCTGGGGAGACTTTTTGACAGTGTCTCAGTCCATAGGAATGCTGTCTGATTAAAATAACTATGTACTGTACAACTTATTAATACTCAGAATATTGTCCAAATGAAGATCCAATGTATTATGTCCTCCAAAATTAGAATTAGGAACAAAATGGAAAACAGAAAAAGTGAAAATGACAAGGACATTTAGAGATTTACGTGGCAGTAAAATGCCAGTTATTTCCTGTACCTGTGCAAGATAACTTCCAACTAAATCAATATGGAATTCAAATCAGATATTTCTGAATTATGTATGCCTCGCTCCAGGGCCTTCGCAGATATGGCTATCTTGGAGGTTAACAGATGGTGTCATAAAATGAAATGGGCATCACTCTTAAAATATACCCAGACACTGAGGACATTTATGTCTCCAAAATCGTTTTTACTGCCTCTGAGGAAGGAGTGGGAATGTCAACTATGAAGTCAGTCACATGAGGGACAAAAACTGGTTAACTTGCTCTTTTCTGACTGTCTTTGACAAGCCTGACGAGCAAAGGGTCAAGAGACATGTGCCAAATTTAACATTTAAATAAAAGCCTTTGAATGAAAGTGGAATGATGGTATGAACTTGGTTTGAAATAGTAAACAAAAAGCAAAAGACAAAAATAAACATGGAGACGATGATGAGAAAATTATTTCTGTCACTTGGGAAAAAACAAGAAAAACACAGAGACCCCTGCCTATGGACCTCTACCTCGATGATTATATAATTTCCCAATCTCTCCTGTGTTATTTCTCCTTGACAAGTGACAGAGCAAAGAGAGCTTGTCTGAGGCCTGGAGGGTGGTTGAGAACGGTTTGTAATAATATTGGGAATCTGGAAAGAAGAGTCCCACAGCACAGCACAAAGAAAAAAAAATGACCTCAGTGGAGAGCTTCAAACCCTGCTTCACTTCTTTTGCTGTGGCAACAGCGACAATGTATTTCATGGCCCTGACAGGTTAGGTTTTTTGATATCTTTTCTCTCTCCTATTTCCTTCCTCAGCCCTCCTGGAGGAAGTCAGAACTTGATCGTCATGGCAGTAAATCAAATGGCTAGTTTTCCATTACAACTCAGAAGGAATGGGAACAGGGTGCTTGATCCAGAAAGTTCAGAGCCTATACACTGTTCCGTGTCCTTGATTGCAATCACAGCTTATACACATGGACTGTTGTGTATGTCACCACATTTAAAATTCTAGAAATAATCTGCAACTAGGATATCATGCTATATGAAATGTATATCTTTGGTTTCTATATTCATATTTTCCAAATTTGGACTTACATTTAAGGGCTTGGGGTAATATTTGCATGCTAATCAAGTGGTATGGGAAAACTTGGTAGCCTGCCCTACTGAACTCCACTAAGGACATCAAGGTTTTACAATGCCATATTTCAAATTTTCAGACTGGCAATGAGTCTGATTTAGCTGTGCAAAGCACCATCCGGAATCACAACTTGAATACAGAAGATCAATTATGGATGATTCACTGAGATAGGCAGCCATTTCCACATCAGAAATGACAGAGTTGAAACAGTTTCTCATCTCCATAAAGAATCCATGGCAGACAGAGCTGGCACCTTGCTGTCTACCTGAAACCTCACACAAGCATCATTCATCGATGCAGTGTTGACTCCTCATTACATCAGTATACCCCTAGCCAGGCCGTTTTCGTTGAGTATAGTCTCTCTTGCAAAGCACTATCCACACTTTGTGCCAGTGCCAGACAGGATCTCTGGCCTGAAGCTGTCAAGGGGGTACAAACAACCAGTGCGATGCTTAGATGTTTGTATTTGTTCAGGCAATCACAATAATCCGGGGCAGTGAACAAAAGTTGGTGGGCGTTGATGGATGTGGTCCTTTGTGCTAGCGTTAATTGGCTGCTGTGCCCATACTGGACAGAGGAGGCCAAGGGTGGGGGGAGGCGTGTGTGTGTGTTTCTCGGGGGGGGGGGGGGGGGGGGGGTGGAGGCACAGCCAAGTGGTGCAGGAGAGAAGTCAACAAAAGAATAAGTTCGACCAGAAAGCGCTAACAAATACACTCCCTCTACACAAATTTATCTCAGATGGACTGGGGTGAGACTGTGCCCTACAAATTTAAATTTAATAACAAAAAAACTGTAAAAACGCATGTGACTTTGCAGTAAGTATTTCAAAAGTACAAAAGTATAACTGGAGTTATAGTTTGTACAAAATTATGTTTGTGTTTTGTATTTTCAGTTTATCATCAAATAATATACACTGATTATGAGTTAGGAATTCAAATTATTTCAAGTCCTATTAAGTTTATCTTTTTTATGGGGAATGCATCGCAATCTGACTTGGCGGGTATTTACAGTAATTGTTTCTCTGTATGTTGTTCAGTGCTCTGTCACTCTGGGCAATAGGACAGTCAGATAAACAGCTTCCCGTTAGCAGCCATGGTAACTTCAAAGCTCATAATAAGCCCATTACTAGTGCTCCATGTTACCTCCAGTGCTCAGCTACAAACATTCAACTGAGGAAATCTGGTGAGACTGATTCAGACTCAGAGACGCCCTGCGTGGCAGAGCAGCAAGATCATCACAACAACCCACACCTTGAATATCCAGACACAGAGAAACTCCAGTGTCAGCAAATCTCTGCCGCCTCCACAAAAAGACCCCACAAGAAAATGCCCCCGAGAAAATGTCTCAGTTGTGCCGTGAAGATTTCACATAATGAAAAGTTAGGAGCCAAGTTCAATTTTGCTTAAACATGTCTTGCGGATCTGAGAGCTAGCAGATCCAATATGGAAGTCACTACCAGGATTTGACAGAGTCATAGTGTAATGCTGAGGGCTTAACATGAGGAACTCAAAAGCTGGGGCCCAGGATGTGTGCTCTGCAGCCCATAACTGCTTAAACCACTCTCCTTTTCTCATATTGGGAAATCTATTGATGGAACAGCAGCTGAGGTAGATCAGATGAAATGAGCTCCAACCCTACTGCTTCAGAGCTGCTTCAGAGCGCAATTATCAAATGAAGTGTAAGTGCAAGTAAGCTTGAAGTAAGTCTGATCAATGTACAAGCAAAATTTAAAAATGCGCGTGATAGGAACAGCTGAGGTTGTGGTTTAGTGGGTGTGAAGAAAAGGATGAAAAATAAATGCTTTTTCCTTTTTGAGATCTTAGATTTCTGCACATTTTTATATGGAATCTGCGGCAGTTTTCACACATGCAAAACTAGAGTAAAAAAAAAAACTGTGAAATGGGTGTGAGAAAAAGGGCTGAAATTAAATACACCAGAATTTCACTCTCCCTAAATGAGAAAATAAGAGGGTTGTAATTTTCTGTAAATTGGCATCTCACTTCAAATCAGTGGATTAAGAAATTAATAAAACGTGGCTAGTCAATCTGACACTTCTAAATTAAGAAGCGAGTGTCCAAACGACAGAATTAAAAGAGGGAGAATGAAGTAGAAGATATATAATTGGCTGGGGAAATTTTTGACAGAGAGAGAAGTGGAAAACATGGCAGCTGAGGAGGAGAGTGTGGAAACAGAGTAGGCAGCGGACGCTCCAGGCAATGCCATCTGTGGGTGGATCTGCAAAGGCTGCATGCCACACACCTGTGTGGGACTGCCTGGGAGATAAGGCCCTCACCACAATGGCCCTGCGGCCACCTGTGCTGCCAAACAGGTGCACAGCCCAGCCAATTAAACTATTAGACAAACACAGGCCTCTGGGAGCAAATTAGCTGGCTGCCCAAACATCACAGGAGCAACAAAAAGCAATGGTAAGCATTCATTGTGAGAAACAGCAACACTTTGATGGTGAGACTTTCATTTTGGTTGACTGAACTAAGTTTGCTTAATGAGGCAAAGTACTATTTTCTGAATTTAACAACGATAGTTAAATCAGTGCGTAAGTCTCTAAAGCTGCTTCAACGTTTTATAACAGTGAACTGGAAAGTAGTTCCTCCATATACATCTGTAGTATTAAATTATTTATGATTGCCTCTAGAGTTTTTTAGGGATTGGGAGCATATTTAGCTGTCAAAAATTCATGTTTCAAAGGTTGTGATTCATTATTGCACTGTCCAGCATACCGTTTTTTTCCCCTACCTGAAAAATGTGATGTCCCAAGGACAAAAGAAATAAAAATAAGTAAAGTTGGACTGCATGCAGAGAAGATAAATTGCATGCAATTTTTAAATAACTCACAGGTCATTAGTGTGGATAAAACAATGTCACTAAATGTTCTAAAGATTTATCTGCAACATTTATGTCCTCTCCTTTCTCCTCATGTAAATTATTTCTCTGTGACATAAAAACTCTGCGCTCAAGTTATCCAAACTGTGTGAACACAGGCAAGACGATCTCAGGCAGAAAGTTTGTCTTGCCTAGTCAACAGTGGGAAAACTGGAGTACTGGTAAGTAATCAGCTCTTGGCTATACAGCACAATCATTTGCATTTCTGCTGCAATGGGAGTTTATCGCTGTACTGAGAAATACTGTATATTGCTATAAATTGTGAGGTACAACTACAAGTGTGTAGTAACCATCAACATGTGCATGAATTACCAGTGTATATCAATACGTTGTATAAAATCTCACCAATGGTCAATTTCAACCAGCCAGGTGGAATTTGTTCATTTATTCAAGCAAAATGTATGACAAAATTCCCGTGAAACATCATATTAGAAGGTAGGCCAGCTGATCAATATGCACAGGTGCGAATTAAAACAAGCATGAATGCATTAGTCTGCCATCTTCATGCTTATTTCAAGTATACTGTAAGATGCCATGCAAAGGTTACATTAACATAGTGGAATCAGAACACTAGCAAGCCACACTTGCATTTCCTGTGTGTTGTGATCCATGACAATTAAGTGTATTCATATTAATTAGGAGTAACCTTATCCACGCTTCAAGAAAATAATCTGCCCCTTTCCCCGGTGGATAACTAATGAGAGGCGTGAAGACGAGCAGGGGCGGCTGGTGTCGGTCCACACTCTTACTGTCCTCCTCAGCACACACACCCCAAGGTGCCTTTCTCCCTGGATGGACCTGGCTGTCCGTGGGAGGCTATTCCCTCATAAAATGCTGTTCCCTTACTTGATGGTCAAAGGTTCAGCCATTTGAAAACACCCACAGGGCAAGCCTGGCCTCGCTTACGTCCCCTCGGCACCAGTTGGCCTTTCTGAGTGGAAAGGCTGACTTGGCTCCCCACAGCTAGCTGGAGACAGACTTCACAGCTCTGCAATCACTAGGGGGACAATTTATTTATTTATCTATCCATTTGTTTTTGTTTATTTCTTTTTCATTTACATATATATCATTACATATTTTGTGTGTGTATATACAGTATACGCACACTTTCCTCTGAGCCCAGGTTTGTTAACACTCCTGTTATTAGCCATGAGCATCGAGTAATTTCTTTGGAGTGCGTGGCACGTCTGTTGTTGCAGTGGGCGTTCATGATCTTTCTAAGTGAGACCACACCAAAGCCCATCTGTTGTCTTTTTTTTTTTTTCTTTTCTTTCCAAGTGGTTAAGATGCAGGGATAATGCTGGTAGTACCACACAGATCAAATAAACCCTCCTCTGGGTCCACGCTGGCAGGTCCTTTCTCTGCACCCAGGGTCCGCATAAAAGAATATCTGCCACTTATCCAATGACCATTTTATATGCACCATTCATTGATTCACATTAAGAAACATCTCTTCAACAGTAGGGTGGTAAATAATTGAGAGGATCTGCTGTCACTGAGGCTTCCTTTGCACTAGTGGGACCAAATTAAATTTGAAGATCCCATTTACAAGAGGGAAAGCAGAGAACTTTGGTACCAAGTAGAGACAAGGCTGCCAAAATCAGTGCTGCCTCATAATGAATGAGTGAAGACCCAACTGAAGCTCAACAGAAGCTGAGAGCCTCAAAAATATGAAATTATGTTAAGTTTTAAGTAGGTTCATAACATTAAAAGAGAGGGAGTGCAGGGACTGACCGCTTTTAGTGTGGGTAGGTAGGGGGCGGGTGTTACACATGACACACGGTGGATCTCTGGGTGAGAGCCATGCGCTTATTAAGGTCTCAGAGAATGGCTGGCTTTCTGATGTGGAAAACTAGATTTCCTATCTATTAGAGCTTAATGGATAGAGTGGTGTGAGATGACAGATGCGCTCCCAGTAACTATAAGCCTGGGCTCGTTTGGTCGGCTACACCATTGGCTATGCTTGTTTAACAGGCGATGCTATGGGCTATTCTTGTTTAACCAAGCCCATCACTCCACATGGAACAGGCCCTATGAGGTTTCCTGACATACACCCAATTAGAAATAGATGGTGTCCAGCAGACACCAACTTGCTCTGATTTAAGTGGATGACATGTAGAGGAACTTTTAGGATATGAGTTTACAAAGTCCATGCTTTTCCTCTGTCAGTAAATAAACTGACAAAGGAGTAAAGCTCAAGTAACTGCATGGATGTTGACGTACGATGAGTTTAAATCAAGGGTATTAAAGTTTAAGAAGGTCCAGTCACACAAGTTTCCTCCATAGCAAAGGTCCGGATAATCAGTACAGTTCTAGACTTACAATTATTCACATTTCATGATCAATAGGTACATGTTTGTCATTTGATTAAAACATTAAGTGAAACCAATTAGATTTGTTTTAATTATAGTACAAATGTTTTTATTTTTGATGTACAAGATGCTTTGAAGAGTCAGTGAAGAATGTGATGGATATTTACTATAGTGTTTTTAATAAGAAATTGTCTAAACAAAAAGTATAACTTTTTATTTTTTACTTTTTAATTGCATTAGCCTAGTAAATTAAATAAGTGATTCTGTAATCTTAATAATGAATTCAATAAAACAATTATCATAAAAAAAATAGTGCACATTCTCTGGAGAAGTGAACTCTGAGAACTCTGGAGAGTCCAGTAATTATGAAACAAGAGTGACACACTTTTCCAAGAGGATTACTTTCACTCTGGTCTTTCCCTCTCCCATCTGCTCCTCCAAACAGAGAAAGGATCGTGTCGTTGTTCTGCCAATATTTTGAACCTTGGAAACTGAAGTTATGCGCAATTTCAAAACCCTTGTGCAGGTCATCATTGGTGAGCCTATTACGGTATTTGCAGATCTGATATGTCACGCAATTTGCATAAAATCAGCGATTGGACAAAGCATGAGACCACAGGACCCAAGGGGCTCTGTGACAAAGTGACGCAGCTACGCCACTCTATTTGAAACATTTCTAATCATCGAATAAAAAAATGTCTGCGTTTATAAATGGAACACTGTAGAAATACTTAGCCGGGTCCAGATCTGAACAGTGGTCTGCTAATTGAATATAGGTGTTTGAATTGTTTCACACTGCTTAATAGAGCTTAATTTAACTGAGGTGAGCTGTACTGAGCTGGTTTGGTTGCA
The DNA here is from genome assembly GCF_048128805.1 of Centroberyx gerrardi. Lineage (NCBI taxonomy): Eukaryota > Metazoa > Chordata > Actinopteri > Beryciformes > Berycidae > Centroberyx > Centroberyx gerrardi. The sequence goes on from NC_136012.1 coordinate 19,679,299, forward strand.
AGTCCACCAAAGTACATGGAATTGTAATTATGTTAAGAATTGAGTATGAAGTTCAGTTTGCTTTTGCAAACCAGACCTGGGCCAAATAATATTTATGAATAATTCTTGCAAATAAAGCACTTGTTTTAAATCTGTTTCATGTACCAGAGGCGTGGGATTTGTTACAAATGACAATGGAATAAGTAGCAGAAAGTTCAGACTCTTTAGTGTACTTTTCTATGATAGACAATCTGGTGCTATCTGGACTGTCCTGACATGGTAAACCCCACCAATCCTCACCAAAGTCCAGGCTATTTGCAAATATTAATTGACAGTTCTATGGTAGGAGGTGCAGTTTGCAGTGTGAGAAAACAGCATGGGTTACCAACCTGACAGGGTTACTAGTGAGAGACACTCTGAGGGACTCCAGGCAATTAAGCAGCTTTTCTTCTGTGATGCCAGAACGCAGCTCATGGACATACTCCTGCGATGAAAGTGTACACTCATGCTTGCTGTTCCTCAGCCCACCCTGCAAACAAAATACCAAGAGGACAATTATTAGATGACAATTTCATACTAAGAACTCAACACCTATGATAATCTGATCAAAAAAAAAACTTTAAAAGGAGGAAACTAGTGAGAAGTGAAGAGAAAATTGTGAAAAGTATTAAAGGATATCCAATTACTAATTTGCAGTAGCAGTACAGTATGTTCCTGAATACAAACATTGAAAAGTGAATGAGCAATAATAGGCAAAAGAATCAGAAGAAACCTTCTCTTTACAATTCATGTGTATCATTCAAAAATAAAGAGGCTATTTTGCAGAGAACTTGCAGTAAGAAAAAAGCAACATTCTGTCATATACAACCCACTTGTGTTCAGAACAGACTCAACCATATTGTCAACAATATTGTCGAGTCGATATTATATTGTTCAGTCGATATCTTCTGTTCTGAACAGGTGTAATTGTTTAATCACCAATAAACAGAGTGAAGGATTTAATATTTGTAATCTCCCAGGGGTGCTGCTGATAAAAGGCGGCCAAAATTGCCATCTGGCACACATCAGACAGAGGGTTAGTGATAGAAATATCTCGAGATGTGTTGGCCAACTTTTCCTTCTTTCAAACGGCCAAGACTAAAATGACACGGAGGTCCTCCCCAAAGGGTGAGATTCACTGAGGCTCGCTGCCAAGCACTCCCTCTACATGCAAACCGAATATAGGAAGCTCATGCCTGTGCTAAATGGATTCCTGTGTATAATCTCCAGAAAGAGGCTCTAGGAACATGTTGCTACAATGATGCTTACACAAAGAGTCTACCTTTTGGCAGGGATACACACACTGCACCGCAGTAAGGGAACAGACACGGACATACACACTCGCTCCTCAAGTACATAATACAGACTGTGCAAACACTGTACTGAAGCTACAGACCTGTTTCATGCCAAATGAACTGACTTCCTTAACTGGCTTCATTCCGTATCCATGCAGTGATGTGAAAACCTTGTAACTCGAATCTTGGAATTTTCATAACTTTTACTTGAATTAATAATATTCCTAATCTGTTAGGTGCACTGCTGAGTAAGTTTCTTGACTTCAGAGCCCCATGAGCACAGTTTTAAAACTATCAAATATGCATGGGCATCCATCTGTTCTTCTTAATTCAAGAAAACATACATTTTGGGAAATTATTTTTTTTCATTGAAGCTTAAATGCAGATTTCGGGAGAGGACTTGTATGCTCTATATTAATTGCATACACATTACATATTATATAGTATACTGTACATAATTACATTGATATATACGTATTTCAAATGAAAAAAAAAAGGTTTGGTATCATCCTAACACTTGATAAATTCACATGATAAATTATATCACCTCTTATCACCAGTATCACTTTGGTTCTGCAAGACAGGATTTGCATGGAGAGCCTATTCTGTTAAACAACTAATTTCATTTTGTGAACAAGTTAATTAAATTCCAGTGCATTATTTTATCACCAATACAAGCTCTATAGGAGACGGACGAAGTCATGGTGCAGGTAGGGAGTGACTCAAAGTACAGTACAAAACAAAGTGAGGAAACATGCTGCAAGAAGCAGCATCATATATGTCTGTATCAGACTGCTAAGAGAAATCATGTTCACTGTGTTCATTCCTGGACTGTTGGTTCCCCACCAAGCGAGCTGTGCTAATAGGCAGTTTGGGAAGTAATAAGCTAGCTCATTTATCTGGAGGGAAGAGAGGCCTGCTGCTCTCCCGCAATGCAGAGTCAAAGTGAAAAAATCAGCTTGCTTCCTGTTGGAGGAACCAGGGGCAGTCTAACATCAGCATGCTACCTATATTTGTGTTCGTTAGGTATGATCTGAGCTCATGGTCTGATTGGTTCAATAATGACCAGAAGCATTTATTTGATAATGGTTGACGTAAAATCACAACCCTGGACCAGCGGGGGTGATTCCAGCCAAACCCAAGTAGGAAGGGTGCCTCTTCCACTACCACTGTCAATATGACCATTTATTATCCAAACTGGAAATCTAAGCACATACAGCCCAGGGTGGGCAAAAGTTATTCTTGTTATGAGTTAAACATTTTTGCAAATACCACCAAAATGCATGTTAACAGCGACTCAACAAACTGATGTAATTCCAAGAGTAAGATGTCTTTTACCATTCCGACTGTTTGACCGTTGTCAGCCAGTGACAATAGCAGGCATGGGAAAAGAAAGTAAAGATTTAATTAAAGGGAGTTCAAGCTCAGTGTGTACTTACACGTCATCCACACTTCCTCACTTCTCCCCGATTTGATTTTGTAATACCTCCATTTATAGCCCTTCTGCCTTTTTTCTCTCTCCCAGCTCGATCTAGGCCTATACTAACAATCATGCCATTCATCCCTCTCTCTCAAGCACCGTTGGGTGAGTGTGGAGGGCAGTGACTTGATTGGCTTAGCTCTTACCTGGCTGAAGGCAGTTATGAGGCCACAGGAAGAGGTGAGGATCCTTCTCATTACTATCTATATTTCTGAGCTATCACCCACCTCAGAGCTCTCTTTCTCCTTTCTGCCTCAGATTTTTGACATGCTTTTTTGGCATTTTGACCATGAACGGCTACACAAAGATTACACTTAATGATTCAAAATATTTAAAGATTGAAAGCTAGAATAGAAGGGAGACAGACAGAGACAGACAAAGATACTCAATGGATCCTCAAGAGGAAATGTGGTGACTTTGAGGTTGCAAGAGATTCACTCCAAGATTCCATTTAGACAATGATGCACAACCATCTTTATAGAGGGTTCAGTCACAGCAATCACAATTTTCTACTTGCTTTTTGAAGAACTTCAAAAAGGAAAAAAAAAAAATCAATGGTCTTTTTTTTTTCCCTGAGTGGCAACATCTTATTTTCTTGAGACAGACTTTTAAATCATTGCTCAGAGAATAGCCACCTTTCATATGACTCACTTTTGAAAGAGGTACACAGGAATTTTATACTTCATAGTCAGTGGACTGTGACAAGTGTCAGTTTTTTGCATCTGAAAGAATACACCGTAATTTCTTCTTTAGATTCTCTGAACTGTGAAGCAAGTCTCTTTCTACATTATTAACTTTGATATGTACATAGTTCAAGCGATTTGCACTTTCAATCACAACCCAATAATGTTTAGTGGTTGCACTAAATAAAATGGTTTTCAAATGGGATATGTGTAACCCCTGGGGTATGAGGTATTACTGCAAGGGTTACTCAAGAAGGAATGTCGTATCGGGGCATACTGAAGAATAATTCCTAACTTGATATCATGACATGATAAAATAAATGTTATAAAGTTTATGGGGAAGTAAAATTTGGCTACAGGATGAGAGGACTTAGCAGATCCAGTGTGAAGTCTATACGATTATATCCATGGGGCCAGTGTTTCTGCTACATTCATTTAGCAACACTGAGCCGCTGCTGCTGAATTTTCACCACTGCCACAATCCTGGTGCACAATATTGCCATTGGACAATCAGGCATACTGCATGAAGCCCATAGCCATAGAATATGTTGCGGGAGTTTACTAAGGCACACAACATGATAATGTTTTAGGGCAATAGCCTGCCACTGCCTTGTATGCAAACCACCATAATTATGGCTGTAGGATGAATGAAAAATACGAACTAAACCACGTATAAAACTTGCAGTTTACGTTCATGTGTTGAACCACAACAAAAAGCAGGATCACACTGGTCTGGGTATAAAATGATCATTTCATTTGATGAAGAGGAATCGAATAATGTGAAAACCTTGTGATATTCATTTTTCCTTTCTCTGTCTGCTACTGAAAATTGCCTGTAGGGAGGTGAAGGAGTTGCCACATACGCATGGGTTCTATACAAACAATTCTAATGGAAAAACTGCATGGGGCCATGCTAAGTGTTTTCTGTACGAGTGAAATGATTAGTGGATTGATCGATTAGTCGATTCAACAGAAAATCAATTGATAATAATTATAATAATTATTTATAATTACTTTGGGTTTTTTTTGGCTGCTGGTCAGACTAAGCAAGCAATTCTAAGATCACTTTCGGCTCTGGTGATGGGCACTTTTCATTATTTTTTACATTTTATAGACTAAATAAATAATCAAAAAAATATTCAAGAGATGAATGCATTGGTTAATGATTAGTTGCAGTCCTATACATTAGCAGAGCCAATGAGTAAACATCGCCCACTCATGATGCAGTCATTATTTAGGCTAATTTAAAATGATGTTACCCAGTACTTGTATAGTATAGAGTATGGTCTTTGTCTGTGGATTAATTTGTGTTCTTTCATGCGTCTTATCAAATTTGGAGTAAACATGAGGCTAGGGGTTCAATTTAAACCAATATATGCATTTATGGTAGAGTAAGGGGGGCTCACCAGACTTAAAAGTTCTCCTAAACTGAGCAGTAGAACATATCTGAACAGAGCACAGAACACTTTAACTTTACTTAAGTATCTTGCATACAACCAAATCCATCTTTAGATATGGCCGATTGGGCCATTATATTTTCAAAACATTAGCTTCCTGAATAATACATAGTGCAGTGTGAGGGAGACAAGTACATCTAATATTTTTATTTATCTTCTTTCCTCTCAGCAGTTCCCATCAGACATACCACCATGTCCAGAAAAGCTTGAGCTCTGGTTTCACTGTACAGTATGCTCTGACCTTTACCTCTGGAAACCAAAGACACTGACCATAAACTGCTGCTTAATGACCCTAGCCCAAATCAATGGGATCCTTTGGGATGATATCAACATTACACCACCACAGTGGCAGCAGAGCAGCAATCGGAGGGGGGGCCGCGGTACCTGCTGGCTACTGGGTAATTGAGTTTTCCCCTTCAGGCTCACAGAAATGGTCAACAGAGGAAAATGGTCAAAAAGAGACCCAAGAGATGGGGAGGAGGGGAGGATGGAGGGATGGCAGACAGAGAGAGAGAGAGAGAGAGAGAGAGAAGTTGTGTGGGTAGTGTGTGATGAAGTAGTAAGATATAAAAAGTGAGAGAGGTGAAAGAAGCAGAAACAGAGTACGAGGGAGGTAGAGAAAAAGAGAGACAGGGAGAAGGGTCGAGAGATAGAGCATCAGGACACACCGCAACCTCAACAGTAGAGGACAGATACAGCCTTTTGACCACAGCCTAGAGCCTCATCTCCTGCCGCTTATTGAATCCCCTATTTGTCGATAACAGTATTTCCTGCCAAAGAAAATAGTGCTGGGAGCAATTACTTCAGCAGGCCTGTCAATTTCATTTTGGGGGGTTAGGGGAGCATTGAGGCTCATTCCCTCCTTCTCTCTCTCACCTCTATCTCCCTTTCTCTATGGGAGTGAGGGAGCGCTGTGCCTTCTAGCGAGGGCAGGGCAGGGAGACAATGCCAAGGCGGCTGCACCTCCACATGTCATCTTCACCTGTAATGAGCCTATAACAAGCTGGCAGCTTCCTCAGTGCCCAGTGCTCCGCGCACTCAGGCAGACTGATAGATACATTATTCAGCTTCTTTGTCAGCTTACCAGGAAACCACATGGCGGCAACGTGTCTGGAAGGCTAGAGCAGGGAGATAGCTGATTGCCTCTGCTTCTTTCATTCAGTCTATCTCTGTACAGTACCTCTCTCTCTCTGTCTCTCTCCCTCTCTCTCTCTCTCACACACACACACTTATATACACACTCACGGCATCTTCCAACTTATGTTTTCCAAACTCTCTTATCTCGGTCTGTGTTATGCGCTGAAGAGGTATAATTAGCAATTGATGCAAGTGGAGAATAGTAGTGCACACACGTGTCACTGTAATTCATCACAGCATGAGCTTACCATGCTAGAATGATTTCCTTAGATGGCAAGCAAGAAAGCCCTGTGTTATCTGCCTCATTTAATATCCTGTGCCATTACTGTGTGTGTGTGTGTCTGTGGGTGTGTTTCACCTTACAGCAAAATCATGACATTACTGTATTCCTTTGAATGACATGACTCATAACCGCCCTGGATGACATTTAAGCAAGAGCACGGATGCTTCTGAATAGGAAAAGTCGGCAGGTTCTTCAAGCCTTATTTTTTGGAAGAGTGAGAATGCACTAAGCAACAGTGTAAAAGAACTCAAAATCACAAGGAGTCGCCACAGTCCCACACGATAAAGAAATGTTTGACACACAATTTTCTTGTTATTTTGAGAAAGACTCACTACCTGTCCAGACTTTTTTAATGTACTGAATAAAGCATTACTGTATAGAAGCTATGAGTATGTGGCAACTCCTTCACCCTTATTTGACCATTGAAAGTGACTAAGGTGACAAGTTTACAGCAACAACTTGGAGACTGGACTTGCAAATAATTGAATGGAGAGGGAGGGCGGTATTCTCAATACCTGATAGTGTGATTGTGATATTTTTGACATTCTACTTTTATATTTTTGAGGGCTTGCAGGGCAGAGCAGGCAGGATAAACTCAAGTAAAGGACAGCAACATTTTCATAATGCATAATGGCTACAATATGATTATTCTTGGTAAGTAATGAATTAAAACATTAAGATTTTTTTCCCCTAAATAAATGCTTAGACAAAAAAAAATTTAGAGAATAATGAAAAATCTAATTACATCTGCTTTGTGTGTGATTAATGAAAATTACCAGAGCGCCCCACTGGTCTTTGGAAAATAATACAGATACAATCTTGGCAATTAGTGCACATCAAGCAGCATGATAGCCACGTTATAACTTAATTTCCTGCTCATTAGGGGCTGGGTGATGGGTTGGGAGGAAGGATACCACAACAAGAAGGAGTAAAGGACAGTGTCCAGTCAGGTAGATACAAAATGTCACACGTCTCTTTCCTTTCTGATATACACAACCAATAAACAGCATTGTTAACATGACCACAAAAGGAAAATAACAAGTTTGCATGCGAGCGCACACACAGGCACGCATACACACACACATATAATAGCCGTTATATAAATGTGCAAACCTACATTTAATACAATCTAAAGTTTGGCATGTGTCTGTGGCAGCAGTGCTAAAGGTCAGTTGGAACACGGATCAGTTGAGATGCTGGCTGGCCGGACAATGAGTTTTCCCTCGCCCTACTTAAAGGACAGAGCCCTGCTGCCGGCAGATAAGACATTTCATCTAGCCAGGGCGCAGGGCTCCCAGCTCAGCGGGGGATTTCCCACCAGGCCATGTGGCCAAGCATTTCACCCCTTTCTCTCCCTCCTCCATCTCTAATTTCTTCTCTTTCCTGCTCTTTTTTCATTCTCTCTCTCCGATCTGTCTGTCTCTCTCTCTCCTTCCCTCTGTCTTTAGGGAGGTGTTTTTGAACCCTGGGCGACAGCCAGGAAGATATATTTGCACATTTGTACACACCAGGGGCTTTTTTTTTTGTTATCCTTCTTCTAGGTATATAGATTCACTGCCCACTATAGTCAGAAAACAAAATATATGTGCAGCTTTATTCTCTTGTGTCTGGCCAACTGAAACTTGCTGAAAACACTGACACAATTACAACATTTTCTCAATAATCAGACGACTGGCATTACATCTTGTGTCCACAGACAAGTTGACCACAACAGAGGGGCAGATTGAGAGAGATTGAAAAAATAACAAAAAGAAACAATGGGAGACTGGGCTGGGAACTGCTTAAAAATAAAAGCACAGTTTTCAATTTGTAAGGAACATAGGCTACTGGGCAGTGGCCAAGTCATCAGTGTGTGTGTGTGTGTGTGTGTGTGTGTATGTGTTAATCCTCAGGGTCTGGAGGAAGAACCCCCCAGTGACAGCAGGAACCACAGAACCTGGGGATATTACAGCATTAAATGATTTCATCCCCTTTTTATTCCAATACAAATATGCTGCACAATACTTTTTAAAGGTAATGAAATAAAGATGGCTTGAATGAAAGAGATGAAAATAATTGTGTCGTGGAGAAAAGACAGAGAGACTGTGTGTGTATGTGTGTATGCATAAATATGTTGAAAGGTCAGATATAAAAAATATGGGGCAGCTCAACCGTGGGGGTGAATAGATATTACATTTATTTATTCAGAACCTGAATTTATACAGGGATATGTTTTTATTAAAGAGAGGCCATGTTCTTATAAATGGGTTTTAAACTTTCAAACAAAACACAAAAGGTAGCAAGCTTCTCTACATTTTGTTTTGTTTTGTGTCTGGAATTCACTCGTCATACAGTAATGAATAGAGGATGCTTTTATGCCTAACAGAAAAAGCCTTATATGACTTTATACATCAACGCTTTCAATGACAAAAATGTGCAAAGAACAAAAATGCATTCCTTTAACAATTAAGCCCCATCAGCAAAGACTAGAGGTCTAGACAGACGACTAAAATACATTTTGTCTTTGTTGCAGGCTACATCACGAACAATAAAATGTTCCTTGGTATGTCCTTACAAACTGTATGTTTTTGAGTCATGCAAGAGATATGAGAAACTTCAAATGACAAAAGAATGACATACATCCAATATGATTAGCACTGCTGCATCTCTTTCAGAGAGCTATGAAAAGAAATTCCTGATTTCACTGTGTGTAATGGCAACTGAAGTGCTCTAAAAATAGTGATGAAAAAACTGGAAAAAAAAAAAAAATAACACTGATCCTGCAGTGGTTTTCTTCCACTCTGTTACCACTTAAATCAATGTGAAAGTCAAAAAGTCACAGTCAAAGTCGAGTTAAAGTTAACCTGTTTGTGATGCTTCCACCTTGACCCTTACCTGACTAACAACAAGGATGGCTGTGTTTACCTCTCTGAAGTGGCTCACCTCCTCCATTCCCTTTGACACCTGTACCTTTAGCCTGACCTAGCCAGCCAGTTCAAGCTTTGGAGAGAAGTACAACACACACATACACACACAGTCCACCTCAAACGTCTCTGCCCTGCTGGCTGTGCCCCAGATATAGACAAGGGGAGAGCAGACCAATAGGCACCGTCAGCAAGCTTGCTTGGCTTACTTAATCCCACTGAGAGTTGACCTGCAGTACAGCATCATCAATGAAGTCTCTAATAGTATCTGAAAGGCTTCTGCAATGATACAGAATACAGGCGTGGAGGGCTGGGGGAGTGGGGGTGAAGTGTGGAGTATCACCATGCCATGCTCAAACCCAAACTGCACTATACTAGGTTTCAGTTGTGTCTGGCTGAGTTTGATTGAAACTCCGAAGTGATTCATAAGAGACTGAACAAAAAAGAAAACTAAAACTGCCTGCTAAAAAGAAGATCAAGGAAAAGCCAAGCAACCAACCCATTTTAACAATCCTGTTAAACTGGGGAGATTGGAAGAGGAATTTGAAATGCTTGTGAGTCAAATGGAAATAATATCAATGAAGCATGATCCCGGAGCAGCCAAAGCAACCATCCAGAAGCAAAGAGTGAAATGTTAGTTGCCAATGATGAGAAAAGGGGGGGAAAAAAAGAAAGAAAAAAGCCAACCTGTTACAAAACAACTTGAGGCTGTTTACTGATAAATAAAATAAAATCCCGGAGATAGGGGCAGGAGAGAGGGGAAGGGGGGTGGGGAGCCACAATAAGCATGGCAAATGAATATATAAATAAAATATTTGCACATCAAAGAGCTCTTTTTAGAAAAAGTATTTGTGCAACACACATTGAGTGGAATGGAGAGGACTTATCGGCTACAGAAACCAATCACTCAAAAACTATTTTTCTAACAACAGTGATAACAATGAGAGATACAATCCATATATTTAAATACCAATTGATGCATCATTATTATTATTATTATTATCATTAGTCAGATGAAGTTTTGTAACTATTTACCTTGACATAAAAAAGAAAAATTGGAGAAAAAAAAATCCCATACTCTATAATGAAAGGGTAGTAAATGTTGTGCCATGTTTATCAGACACTCCACCATTGCAATGCCCTCATTCAATGATGCTTAAAGGACTAAACCTAAATTTAGGTAACAATAGATTTAGCTGAATTTAGAACCATTTCCCCTCTCTTCCTTTTATTCCCTCAGGGATCCGACAGAATAATCTGCTGCTAAAAGAGGGCTGAAGTTGGGACCTGGTATGGGTTTCTAGATACTTTGGGTCAGAACTGTAGCCTTGCTCTATCGATTTTCATAGGTACAGCAACTTGTTTGGGCAGAGAAAGTGTATCTTTACAGCCCAGTGCAAGTAACCCACCTGTACCGAATACAAACACACATACTGTAGGTGCCACACATCGTTAATATATACAGGAATCTCACTCAATGTACTTCATTACCATCTTATTTAATAGCATGATCTACTTTTCTGTGCATATTTAACTAAAGGCCAATAATGCCAGAGCTAATTAATGCCAGACAAGAGGGAATGCTGTAATGCTTGAATCACAAGTTTGGAGCATTCTGCAGTGTGTGTGTGTGTGTGTGTGTGTGTGTGTGTGTGTACATGTACGTATATTAGTATGCTTGTGTGCGTGTGTGTCTGTGTGTGTATGTACATGCACATTTCTGAGTATGTTTGTGTGTGGTGTAGCGCTAGAATATTCCTCTAAGCCATTCTCCCAGTGCTTTGCAGGACTCATGTCTGCACTGAATTTCAATGACACCTCTATAAAGATAGGAGCAGATGTCAGCCAGCTCGCTGAAAGTCAGGGAAAAGAGAGTGGAAAAAGTAAGAAAAATTGAGTGCACACTAGCTGCAGAGATCAGTCTCAAGTTATGTCTACTTGTAAAACAAAAGACTATGGCTCATTGTAAAGATATCACAATGGTTCTTTAGCATGAAAAACAAGCAAGTCTGCACAAGAGTGCTATATATGACTGAAAGAGGGCTAATGGACAGGTGTCTTTTGTGTGTAGAAGTCCCGACGGAACAAGATCATTAAGGAGACGTATGGATTTTCCTCCTCCAAACCAACTCAACTTAATAACGAGCCCTTACACCGACACAGCCACACTGCTTTCAAGGTAATGCACTGCACTCCAACCTCTCACCAATCAATTCAAGGTCAGCCAGTGGTTCGATATGGTCCTGAAAGTTCCTCGAGAGCACCAAGACATGAGGTATTTCCTATGCAAAAGGGTGGTAAATTAGTCAGATTTCCAGAATAGCATGCGAATGAAACATAAAATAATGACAGAAAACACCTCGCAAGGCAAGTCAGGTAAACCAGGCACTTCTATTGCCACATACTCCCAGCGTGGTGGAGGAGGGGGTTAACAAGCGAGCCATTAAGCAGGTAAAGTCACAGTGGATCTCATTTAGGTTTTCACTGTGGTCTCTGTTGCATTGATTGCACTGTGAAGGCCTAATGAACTCTCTGTACTCTGTACTCTGTTTCCAGCCCTGGGAGCTTGGGTATGAAGCCAAGAGCTCCAAGTAGCAACTAAAAGTTTAGAAAAGGATTACAAAAGAGGTGAGAAAAAAAGGGAAACAACACTGAAATAATGAATAAATAAGCAACAGTACTGAAGCTGTTCTCTGATGTGGTGCGCACTTCTATGCTCCTTCCTCCTTCTTCGCCAACCCTCTCTGTAAGGAACTAACCTAGATAAAACATACATAGGGCAAACATGCGAAGGGGATACAAGGTCTGGGTTAGTCTGCCTTTATTCTTCTTTTCTGCTCTGCTCTCCTCAAACAACAATCCCAACAGGTAAAACAAACAACACTTCAATTGGCTTTTGTTGACTTAATGATAAGTTGATGGTTTCGTGTACACACAACCAGAAGCAAAAGATCATGAATATAACCCTTAACTAGTATATAATGGTAGGTTATGCTGGATGTTTGTTTGCTTAGCCATGAGAATGCAGTGAAGAGGATGAAAAAGAGACAGAATAGATATAGATTTGCTACCTTACACAAAACAATTTTCGATTCTCTTTTTCTGAATATTGTTTCTATGCACACACACAAAGTATCCAAAACACACAGCCAAGCAAGCACACACACGCACACAGTCTGCCACACTAGAACTGCACAAGGTGACCCCATGGAGCAGTTAGCGGTTTCGTTTCAGGTGGAGCGCACTGTAGTTAACCTCTGCAGCTGGAATATTGTACACTCTTATCAGTGCCAAATACAAAACCAGCAACCCATCATTCTCTGGTCAGCCTCTCTAACCTGAGAACACACTGCCAAGAATGTGAATGAAATGACAAAGGCAGAGGAAGAAAAATATGTACAATGACGGAGGACAAAAACTGGGCTCAGGTAAACACGATTTGGCGGGGACATTAATGATGTCCAGTCCCTACACAGTTTCTGTGGACAGATGCTGATGGAGGGGACAAGCATGATTTACGACAATGGTAGTCCTGGGAGACTGGTGATGGGCCTTGCCAGGAGCTGAATGGCTGGTACGTGTGTGTGTGTGTATTTGAGTGTGTGTACATGTTTGTATTTGAACAGAGTACTGACCCTCAGCTTGGACAGGATTGTAAATGGGACTAGACAGTAGCCTGACAGAGCTCCGACCAGGTAAGCACACATGCGCGCAAATACCCACATATACACAGGCACTCACACACACATACGTACAAACTCACAAAGCAAAAGAAAAGCTGTGCATTTCCTGAACATCAAACCAGTGGGTTGGGTACATTCGATTTGGTTATTATTTCCAGGGCGGTCAGCTTTGATCTCCCTCTCATGTCTGTATTGGGGTCGTCTCATCTCTAATAACCGCAGATACATTTCCTCTCCTCTTCCCCGTTAGCTAGATAAATAGGATTTCAAATTGTCTGGTGCTACCCCATCAGAAGAAAAACATGATCTATGAAATATCTTCCCATGAAAAACCCATACTGAGAGATTATCTTCTCATCACACAGACAGCACAGCTAACAGATAAGGGTGAGAGGGGTGATCTGTATTGGAAGAGAAACACATTTTGTGTGCGTGTGTGTGTGTGTGTGTGTGTGTATGTTTGTGTGTGTATATGCGTGTAAATAGAAAAAGAGAGAAATAGATTGAGCGAGAAAGAGAGAGAGAGTCAGAGAGAGAGAGAGAGAGAGAGAGAGAGAGAGAGAGAGAGAGAGAGAGAGAGAGAGAGAGAGAGAGAGAGAGACGGAGAGAGATGGAGAGCACTCGACTACCAGCATGATTTCTGTTTTTTTATGTGTGCGTCTCGAACTTGAAAGGGCTCCCCTTGTAATCAAGCCTTATTGGACACATTCACACTGAGGTCTGAGGAAACAAAAGCCGTTTCTTCTAATATCCGCACCATTACTTCGTCTCCATCGAGAGGCCGCGGTCCATTCAATAGCAGTAGAAATACCTATTCATCAAGGCGTCTGTGCCCAGTCCCCGCCTAATAACAGATGGAGAGATCTTTAACTGCCCATAAATGAAGGCTCCCAACTTGAGAGAAAGCACTTGCATCAGCAGAGCACCGGCTAAACTAACTCTCTCCCAGGTTGGACTTGACTACTCCAACAAAGCAAGATTAATTTGCCTGTTGAATTGAGGCCGATGCCCAAGCCGTGGCATGTTGCCTAGCTGATGCTGAGGTGCAGCGGTGCCTCCCAAGGACCAGGAACATTGGTATAATGTCAAGAGAACAGCAGAAACTGGCTTCCACAGCTTTGCTGAGAGGGGAAGAACACACGGTTCTTTTACCCAGCTGAGGGGATATAAAGTCACCACTCCTTGAGCCACACATACAGTTATGCAGAAGATGGATGGAAAATTAGACAGACAAGCATTCATATAGATGGATAGATAAATGGATATATATAGGTGGACAGATATAGATACTTCATCAAACCTTTGGAGGAAAATGGGAGGGGTCATCAGCAGTATAGTAGCACAAAAACAGTTAGACTAATAAGACCTAGCAAGATTATAGCTCTGTTCAGGTTCTGTGGTGCAGAAGACAATCTAGATTGCACTAATGAGTAAAAGAGAAATCATTAAAAAAGTGGGCTATGGACTATGGTGGAGTCCATTAGCAGAAGATTAATTAAAGAGATATTGCAAATACAATATGCCTGAACTATATCAATATTGCCATTAGCAATAAAACGGTAGCACCATTCAATATACCAAAAATCAGGTGTAGAGTGAACATAATGTGTGACCTTGGGTGAATTAATTAAATGGCTCAACCTGCACAAAATGTGGAATGAAGACATTGCCAGTTCAATTCGGCTCTGGAGTGATAAACTTGGTCGGCAAGAATGAAAGGAGCAGAAATGTAATTATTTCTATAACAGCCACTTGTCTCTTCAGAGACTTCTTACATGTGTATCTGTGTGTGTGAATGTGTGTATCTGCATGTGTGTCTGTGTTCTAAAGTATTTGAGACACTATAAAGCTGTACCTCTTCAGGCAGAGGCCACTACAGTGTTGGCTTCCTTTTTCTGTCCTCTTTTTTTCCCCACCTCTGACAGGTGTGACCTTTCGGCTGTGCTGGTAGCGGCCATTCTCGCCCCCAGACACTCGGCCTGGATTAGTCACCATCTCTGAGGATTGTGGTGCCGTGCACGAATGCGCATGTGAGGCCCAGGCTCTCTCCAGCATGGCCAAAGGGCCTGCTATGAAAAATAGAACACCTAATGCCTGGAGATAGAGACATTCATCAAAGACCAGGGCCCCTGCCTGCCTGCTTTGTGTGCTGCCTTCCCTCCCCATTCTCCATTCACTACTGAGATGCAGAAACAACTCACTTATTGGAGAGTCATAAAAGAGAGATGGGGAGTTTTATTATTATTGCTGTTACACTGTAATATTATTTCTAGACCTTTTCCCCCAAAAGAGTACCTTGCTGTTTTACAACCATTCCTATGCTGCAAGTGATCTCTCATGTTTAGGAGGAAATTGTAGTCTCATGAGACCAGACAACATCAACAGATGGATGGGTACGGAGCTTCCTCGCCACTCGATTCAGCACAACGGGGCGCCTCCAATGGCCACCCTTTGAATGGCGGTTGCATGGGGACCACTGAGAATACCAGGAGGGGGCCAAACAGTACCCTGGGAAATGGTAGCCATGCCAACTGGCGCGGAGCAGCCAAACCAGTTAACCTCTGCAGTGAACTGCTAAACCCTGGGGTAAGGCTTGGTAATGACATCTCTTCCTCCTTTCCTCCATCCCTCCATCTCTCCATTCCTCTCTGTTGATCCTAGCAGGTCACAGAGGAATACTATGGAGCAAGATGCTGCCCAGTCTGTGTTCATGCCAGAGTACAGCAGGACACTGGGGGAAACTGCTTTCTCTCCATCTCATTTATTCAAATTCCACTCCACCAACAAGGGGTGAGAGCGAGACTGTGAGGGAGGACGGCTGTTGAAAATATCAAAGCCTAAAGGTTTTGTACCATGGGATTTCTGCATTGCCTGGAAGACATGGTAATGAGAGCAAACTTGTGGAGCAAGGAATGGAGAGAGCTCAGTAACACAGAGTTCACAAATAGAGATCAAGAAGGATAATACGCATGCCAAAACTTTGATATGCGTCCCAAACATATACCACTCAAAACTTCTAATTGCCCCTGCAGTCTGAAAATTCAAGTTGCACCCTTCCTATAGACTTCAAGTGAATGGTTCAAAGGGCTATGTTGACAAGCGATGGGCCCAAAAGAGTAGACTTCTTCTTTCAGCAGGTGAAGGTGATTTTTCAAGCAGGGCCTGTACATAACAAACACAGCAGAGTATGCCAAAGGCTAGCCGGCAGGATTTCAAACGCACACACACACACCATATTTCTCAGTAACACCAGAGCTCAAGGTGCCTTATGGGGCCACTGCCTTCATCCATCCATCTATCTATCCACCCATCCCTCTGTCTGTCTGATCCTCATCTTTTCTCTCTCAAACCTTTGGTTCAGTTGGGCCTTCAATGCAAGAGCCCCTGCTGTTAGACAGAGTCGTTCGGAGAGCACTAGGAAGAGGAAACGGCAAAATGAGGCAACACTCAAACAATAGTGCAGTAAAACAATCCAACTGTAAGACCTTCCCTGCTAGTGTTGTAGTATACAGTAAACAAGCCATAAAGAGGACCTGTAGAACTGATAAAGGATTGCTTCACTAATAAGGGAGAAGACACTGCAATGCTGTTTCATGCAGCCAAATGTGTGTATGTTTGCTCGAGTGACTGAACATTGCATCAGGCATGTAGATTTTGTTTGTGTGTGTGTGTGTGTGTGTGCCTATGTGTGTGTTCTCAGCCAATGCCGAGGGCCTCTCAGACGTAGGGGGTAAAACGCTCTTTGAGAATAGGATTTAGTAACGCACAGGCAGCTCTGACATGGCTGCTTCAAAGCGGAGGCAGGCAGAAATTCCTCCTGTGCATGTGTGTGTGTTTCTGTGATTGTGTGCAATGTGCGTGTGTGTGATGTGTGTTTTCTCATGGATAAACCCTCTGCCGCTCCAGAGGAAGTTCATTTGAAGAGCTTCCCATGGTAGCAGCACCAACACAGCATCATTTATGGAAAAAAACATGCTTGGATGAATTTTAATGTTGCCAAATGCAGGTCAGACAAGTTACCCAGACATCACGGCATGAGACGGGGACAAAAAGGGTGGGTGTGTGCGAGCGACGGCGTGGGGGGTCTCCAGTGTTAGTGATCTGGTTATCTTGCATAGCCACACCTCCATCTCAAACACCAGAGGTCTGGAGAAATTCTCATCAGAAAATGTGGGATAACAAGACCTTGCTGAGTCAAAGGCAGCATATTGATTTGCTCTGAGTTTGAAAAACGATTCTTACGCAAGGCCCCAGAAACAGCAGCTCTGGTTTGTTTTTCTGCCCGGGTTGAACAAGTTTCTATCGTAAACTCAACTACAATGCTAGCTTGTATTTGTGTTTTCACTAATAAAGGCTCTAATCCTCTCTATCTCACTGGCACTTCAAATACATGTTATTAAAAGACTGCGACATTTGGTACACACCGCTCTTGGAAACCCATTGCTTAACATGACGGGCGCTCCCGTTATTTCTTGTAAAGCCTTGGCGAAGCCTGGTTGTACATTAGAACATTAGACATTTTACCTTGGTTATGCTTGTTTCTTTCAGGTTTTTTGGGGGGGCATTTTTTGCCTTTATTAGATAGTTCAAAGTTGAGAGAGACAGGAAAGACTGTGAGAGAGAGGGGCATGACATGCGACAAAGGTCCTGGGACAGATTTGAACCCAGGAAGTCGTACGCGCCATAGACCACTGAACCACCAGGATGCTTGTTTGGGTTTTTTTTTTTGTTCTCTGCAGCATACTTTGCTGCAAACATGTTTGATGTTTTGATGTTTTACCTTTGATTGGGCCATTTCTCATCTATTGTTGTTTGCGCCTTGCCAGATTTTTTTTTTCCCTAGATAGCTAACTGTATCAACTTCCTACGACAGTAAACAAGTGAAATTTGAATGGTTTGAATGATGACAACAGAAGACAGCGTTGCTGCCCTTTTCTATCTGTTGGGTTTAAATTTCTCCAGACCTCTGTTGTTTGAGATGGAGGTGGGGCTGCGCGAGATTAGTGATCTGGCAGCATCTCCAGTTTTAGTAATGGCTCTGATGCAGGTTCTGTCTCAAGACAACTACATGGGTGGGAGCTCCATCAAAATGCATGGCAGCCTCTCTCTACTGTAATAAAGACAGAACAGATGCTTGAGGATTTCACCAGCAGGTGAGCGCTTTTCAGTGTAGAATGACTCACCCACCTACACACTCGCACACACGCGTATAAACACACACATGTATGCCCACGTGTATGCACGCACACACACACACACACACACACACACACCAAACACAAACACATGGACACACACAAACACACACCAACACCTACACTCACATCAATATTCAACCACATACAATCACATTTCACGATCTGCTGAAATATTGAAGTTCAACATCAATTATTAACTTGTGTGAGGTGTCTAGATTTAGTCATATGAAAGTAAAAAAACAAGGTACATGTGTATTTTTCCAGTGGTATCACTTGCAACATGCGTACTGCATCTCTTCTACAAAACATTCCAGATGAGCACCACAAGCTACTGGTATCTGACTCAGAATCATGCCAGTGTGTAATAGAACATGAACATATTACTTGCCCCAAAATCACTCAGCGTTTCATCTCATTCCATTTGGTTTAGCTGACCGTAACTCTGTCTGGTTCCACTACCCCTGCCAGCCACCACAGACTGATATGCCTCCTCCAAAAGACTGATGAGCAGGCAAAGATTGCTCAAACTTCTGCTCGCTAGGCTACTCTGCCAGCCAGCCACCCAGCCAGCCAAGTTAAAAGATTTATAATTTGATTTGAAAATTAGTTCTCTAAATTTGCCTGGTGACAGGGACAGGATTTTATGATTTTTCTGTACAGGCAGTTTTCTAGGCCGCCTGAAGACTGACAAGGATAAAAGTGAAATGAAGGAGTCTGCCAAGATGCCAACCATAAAATTCCATCAGCCAGAGGACTTTACTGCTCTGGGCCCTTGCCCAATGGGCAACGAGAGAGAGAGAGAGAGAGAGAGAGAGAGAGAGAGAGAGAGAGAGAGAGAGAGAGAGAGAGAGAGAGAGAGAGAGAGAGAGAGAGAGAGAGAGAGAGAGAGAGAGAGAGAGAGAGAGAGAGAGAGAGAGAGAGAGAGAGGAAAACAGATGGGAAAAGGAAGAGGATTTACGATGGGTGACGCTCTCCTTTTAACCCCAATATTTGCAAAGAGGAAAACGGATGGTGAAATTACATTATGGGGGCCACGATCAATAACCACAAATATTAAATAGCCCCTGAGTCCTTCTACCTATACACATGGCTTTATGTAGAGCAACACCACTTAGAGGTAGCATTAGCTGGTGCGGTGATGACAGACGCGTTCCTGATGCAATCAAGGGCTACGGAGCGTCATGGCCCTGCCTTAGCTTCATCTTACCTTAGCTTCATCTTACATAGGTCACTGGTAAGATACTATAAAGCCAAAGCACAGAGTCAATACTAATGAGCGGAGACATATTCTGACTGGGACTGGTGACAGCAAGTGTATCAGCAGCCTTTCCCACCACTATCTGCCTATCAGCGGGTGAGCAAGGCCATGCTGGAGATTAGGTTTCAAGAGAAATGTGGTGAGTGAGTATGACTTGCCTGTCACTGCATCTACAAACACCTCAGAGAGTTGTCACAATAATGGAATTTTTGTTTGGAGGGATGGTAGTAGCAGTGGGAGCACAGCAGAAAGATAAACAAGAATATAGGCAAGGCTGACAGTGCTGATGTGAATCGGGACACTAGATTATCAAATCTAATTCTACATCAGTGCAAAAACATTATCACTACTAAAATTTGTGCTGGATATCGTGATCAGTAGTTGATTATGTCGCATTAATATTATGGCTTTTTCTTTAGACTAAACCACACAGACCAGATTTCTGTTTGACCCCACTGTAAACCCGCCTGCCATAAAACCAATACCACAATCAATCTGTCACCACTCCACATGTGCATTCAGAGACAAGGGCTCCAAGTAGCTGTTCTAACCTCTGAGCTATGTCTATTTTCACTTCCTAATCCATATTCAATTCTACCTTATGCAACACTTCACATTGATTATGTTTAATCACTTCATAACACAATCCATAGAAATATAGATCTGACAAGTTTCCACCCTCTGCTTCTCCACACTTCTATACACTGTAGCTGTGAAATCGCCTGATTCCCTTTTTGCAATTCATTATAAAGTTTCTCATTGGAATGTTTTCTCCTAACATGAGAGCAAGACTTTGACGATTAACATGCGAAAAGGTGCATTCAACTTGCTATGCACCAGTGACAACAATAATGTCCCTCCATGGACGCAAATTCCCAAGGGTTTAATCACCTCCATACAAAGACTCCAAAGGAAGAGTGCATCCTCATTCTGAGCAGGAGTAACATTAGCTCAGTCAGGCTAAGACAAGCATCACATTCACGAACCAACAATGGAACCAAGTGCTGTGGTAAATTGGCCCGTATAAGCCCCATAAACCATTTCAGATAATGCGCAACTGGTTAGTGGGCAGACATAATGAGGTTTATCGCATTGTAAATGCACACAATTGGCCCTGTTTGGTGAATTAGGATGAGTACACATGGGCACTGGGGTGTGAACCTTTTAAAGCATCTCTAGGAATTGTGGGAGCAGTGATGTCGGCGGTGTGTGCTTTTCCTAAAAAGCCATCATTATCCAACATGTAAGAGGATTTAAAAAGCTGAAGTAATTTACAATCAGGTGCACACCTCAATCAAAAGTCAAGGACCCCGCCATCCTCTCCCTGCTCATCGGGCTCAGTATTGACATTATTTGGCATTTTTAATGAAGACTTCCTTGAATCCCCAGGATCTGAGAGAGCTTTACTCTATTTCCCCTGGTGAAGGCTCAGGGCCAACATGAGTGAAGTGAATGCTACCTCCCAAGTGGCACCCTGAGAATGCACCTGGACTCCTTAATGGAGACACCCACACTGGAACAATGGAGTAATTGACAACTATCCTACTGAGCTTTTCAGCTCGGGTTCCATCTGAATATGAGATGCAAATAACAACAGGAAGAAAAAAAACTGAGACAATGGCAGATAAACAAGGTTGTGTGAATATTAATGGCGGGCTTAGCGAGATCTCTGCCCTGGCAACACTATCAGAAACGTCCAGGCCAATTAATTAGAGAAGGGGACTTGACCTTCAAGGTGTATCCACTGCAGTTGTTTGTTGATGGGAAACAAGGACAGATTTGCTCATTTGAGATTAGAAGGATCGGAGTAGAATTAATGGCTGTTTAATATTGGATGACATTAGGATGCTTTTGCTGAATGTTTGGCAAAAAGGGGAGGCGTAAGCCAGATGACTAGCAAAGGGGGAGCAGACAGGAAACTTTAGCAGTGAGGGAGCCAGTGAAGCAGCAATTTAGACCCCTGCCTCTCTAATGAGTCCGCACTGAAAAGGATTTACTCCGAAAACATAACATGCAGATACACACACACACTAGAGATAATACCAGATGAGGTGTTTGTAAAACACTTTTTACAGACATTGCTGAAGCAGAGATCCACCCCATGCAAAGCAGAGTTCAAGCAGTTTTGTAACACCACGAAGGGTATTATCCTGCTTATACCAAAGATTAAAACTAAGGACTTTTCATTCAGATTTTCTGGCATTTCACATTCATTCTGACGTTTTTTGCAAGCAATATCTCTTTTCCCCCCCTCAGGTATTTGACTAATACATGTAATACAAACAATCCCAAACCACAGCTAACATGAGATCAAATCAAAACATTACCTTACTATTGCAGGAAAAAAGATAAACTTTACTAACGACCTGGCAAAGGAGATGCTTTTTAGTCCCAAACAGCTGCCTGGCTTCAGCTGCTAATGCTTTCTAGCCCATATACTTCATGGCTATTCCCAAACTGAATAAACAGCACATGAGCACAAAACTGTTTTGATAGCTCTATCTTTTTTAAATGAATATAGTCCCTGAAAAAAAACCCAATTCTATACATGAATTTAACTACTGTTAACATTTCACCTTTCACATTGATTTTTTAAAAGCTAGTAGTAGCACACTGTTACTGCCAGCCAGTTAATGTGATGGTGTCAATGTAAGAGTAGAAGAATCTTATTTTCATAATTACATTGTAACATCAGGGCTGAACAATGCTATTTTTTACATTAATGTTTTCATGAGCCTTGATTAACTTACACACAACTTGAAAACCCTTTTTGTAAGCCATTGATTTTTATGCCAGTATAGAGTTGAAATGGAACCTTCAAATCTTTCTAGCACATTAATTAACAAGCGTGATCAATCCATTGCATCAGAGGTGCTCAGTTATACTGTATGTTGAAAGAAATTCATGGGCACTACTAAGCCAATAAGTACTTTCCTAGGCTTTGGTATAAAAGCATGTGAATGCCAGCTTACACTCACGTACACTTGCACACCTACTTGCATGTAAACACACATATACTCTGCACACACCTAGTGGTTTTGGGCTAGATACAATAGTCAGCCTGGCAGCTGTAGCGCTCTATCACATTCCCCATCTTGTCTCCATACAGTATGTATGTGTGTGCCTGCACACTTGTGTGTGTTTGCATTTGCATGCATTCGAATTTTTTGTGTACCATATGTATTTGAGATGATGACAGGAGGTGGGAGGGTAGTAGATCTTTTGAGACCTGTTACAGTGTTCCGGTTTACGAGCCAATGACAGGAGACACACACCCATCCACATCAAAGTTTATTACAGTTCATCACCTCCCCACCTGCGGAGTAATGACATTTAGCCAATCCTATAAAAATCCCAGGAAACCTGTGGGTATAAATCAATGCCTTTCCACCTTTCCAGCTGCTGCTCACATCCATTATTAAAGCTTCCACATCATATTCGATAGAGTGCGAGAGTGTTCCTATGACAAGTGTGTTTATATGTGTGCACATGTGTGCCTGTCTACCCCCAAATATGGGATGGGAGAACAAATGCAAAGATATTAATACAGAGAGACACAGACACAGTACACACATACAAACACACACACACATCACATCATACTGTAGCAACTCCCAAAACCCCCTAGCCCCGTGGAAAAAAGGATCAGTGTGTATCTGTGCTGACAAGCAGTATACATAAAATCCCATTAGTTTCATCCAGGCAACCCCGGTAGGTATATGGTTTGTTCCAACCTGGTACTGGGCTGCACCAGCTCCACCTGTCTGGGACTGAGGCTTATCTGGTAAAAAGTTGTCCACATCTGGCAATCACGTCTCTCTATTTCCGCTCACTCTTACCCAACACCTAATCAGGTATGGATGTGGTTTTTAAAAAGAGTCCAAAATATAGTGGAATAAGAGAGACAGGTTGTGTGTCTGCGTTGTGCTGTGTGTGTATGCGTATGTGTGTGTCTGTCTGTGTGTGTGTGTGTGTGTGTGTGTGTGTGTGAGCGTGCGTGTGCATGCCTACATGCATGTGTGTGTAAGCATGTGTGTGGCCACCGTGTGAGAGGAGGGTTGGTGTCTGGTTCTTAGTGCAGTCACTGACTACCCTCTGCAGGCAGGCTGTGTGAACTTCAAGGTGAGTGGCAGAGATGGGGAGACGAGAGGAAAGATGAGATGAGATGAAATGAGGAGTGTACGGCAAGCATTTAATTGTTAACTTAAAATGCAAAGGGAAAAACACAGGCCATATGATTGTTGTCAGTTTATTTTTGATTATTAGTAGATACATTTACTGTGAGGTTGGAATGCTGCTTTCATTTTTTTCCCCTGAAGAGGACTATTTTTTAGAACCATTTACCACATTGATGACATTCTTGTTGCTCTTTAACTAGTCATTGAAAACCATTATTTAAAATGAGCCATTGTAGCAGACACTTACATTATAAATAGGGAAATATGTTTTCATTGTTTCAACTGTGTAGTACACATTTACGTGGCTAAAGGGGAAAATGTTTTCATATGGCAATCTATGTCCCACGTAGAGCTCATTAAAAGCATTTTTCACATTCAACACATTCTGATGCAAATGTGTGCGCCTTCCAAACATAATATAAATCTTTGAAAGATGATGATTTCCTTCATTAGAATAAATTCTGAACTACTGAATGGACGTCAATGGTGGTTCCAACTATGATGGTTTTGATAATGACATAATCAAATTTTCAAGGACCAAATCGAGTGGCAAAACAAAATTCAGTCTTCCTCCATTTGGCAACTTGAAACTGTCTTGACAGCCGAATGCTCAATATGACTCACTATCTATTTGAGAACAAAATTGTAGTCTTTAAGCTCCTGCTATCAAAAGAATAGCTCAATTTTCCAAAGAACTTCATGAAAATCATGAGGAACACTGCAACTATTGACACACAAGGAAGTTAACCTATCAATACTATTGAAAGGCACATCCA
The DNA here is from genome assembly GCF_048128805.1 of Centroberyx gerrardi. Taxonomy (NCBI): domain Eukaryota; kingdom Metazoa; phylum Chordata; class Actinopteri; order Beryciformes; family Berycidae; genus Centroberyx; species Centroberyx gerrardi. The sequence continues at coordinate 19,703,648 of NC_136012.1, forward strand.
CATCCACACTGATTTCATTTCCATCCTTGTGAAGATGGGAGGTACATAGAGCTCTATTCCCCATAGGTTAAACAAAAGCAGTTGAAGTACCCTATTGCTGCACATCAAAATACAATGCGCCACATGAGTCTTTGAATGGGCTGTTGAAAGAAAACAGCAAGCCTCCTGTCAAGGTGAACATCCTGAAATTATTAGCATTATTTACTGCACTGACATATTGGAGAGAAGAGAGAGGCAAGAAACACTAAGTACCTGAAGATTGCATTTAAAATGTGATTGACAGCAATATATTGCCTGGCAAAGTGTGGGGCTGCATCTTGATTTGCGCACTTGATATAAACTGTACAAGGAAAATTGTCTTTGAGGGGGAGGGGTGCAAAGCATCAAATAATTGAAGTTGGTGCAGTATTTTGTATCAGGATATCTTGTAATTTTCCTTAGTCTCTCTCTCTCTCTCTCTCTCTCTCTCTCTCTCTCTCTCTCTCTCTCTCTCTCTCTCTCTCTCTCTCTCTCTCTCTCTCTCTCTCTCTCTCTCTCTCTCTCTCTCTCTCTCTCTCTCTCTCTCTCTCTCTCTCTCTGACTTTCTGGACCACTGCCCTGGCTCTTAACACATGTTAAGTACGGAGGTCAGCTGGATGCTAGGGGTCTCTCTGTTCCGCTAAAAAGAAGAATCAGCTTATTAAAAAGTGAGCTCTGGAGGAAGCATCCATGCTCCATCTCCCCATGCACACAACCACTTTACTAAGCTAATTAGCTACTTGGGCCAGTAGCTGGTGTGAACGGGAGAAACAACATATTTCACCCTGTCAACCTCTGCTGGTGACCTCAGCTGAACTTTTGATACAGTAATAAAGTAGCTGCCTAGAAATGTCAATGCTGCCCAGAGGAATCAGCTCCTTATCTATAAGCTACTGTCATCAATTAGCTTATAGCTCTTTGACCCTCCAAAAAGGTGAACTTTTTTTCTAAAACAGTTATCACTGTGTACGAAGTTGTGTTTTCTCCTGAGCTCTGATGAACTCTGCCACCACTTGTTTTTGACTATGGAGTGTGCTTTACAGTACAGTAAATGAGCCGCAAATGCCTTGATCCAGTCATTTCAGGATCGCACCTCAACACTGACGAGCACAGTAATTTGACATGCAAATAGCAATTACTGTAGATTCATCTCAATTTACATGAAACAGCTCTGCCTTTTCATCCAACTAGCTTTCTGCAATCACAGTTAAGGATCATCCCTATGCCAGAACTGAAGTAGTGAGACAAAGAAAGGCTCACAAGGTTGCCAGATATTCTCTGTGTGTCTCCTTAAACGATCACTTACTGATTGCTTCCCCATGCTGCCTTTTGGCACGGCGGCCTGGGTCTTTGATTAGAAGAGACTCCCCCATCATCACAAGTGTATGATTATGGCATTAGGCCGGATTCTTCACATCAGAATCCGCAATCAAGAAATTGGCGTCAGGGATCGATACAGTGCAGCACCTCATCTGAGGGGAGAAAGGGGAGTGGAGATTGGGTGGAGGAGGGGGGAGGCCCAGGATCAATTAGGAAGCAACAGCCACGTCCAGACATTACTTTTAATCTTCTAATGCATCGGCGCAAAGGCGTGGGGCCCAGCGTTTGCCGGCTTCTAAGGAGGAGGAATCGATCCTTTCTGCACATCTTGACGCCAGTCCGTCCTGGGCCGTTTCAACAGCATTCAGACATAATGAAAGGAGAGAGCCTAAATCCTCTTATCCTCCACAAGTGAAGGAACTGTATTTGATGTCACACTTTAGCTGGGGCTGAAACATTTTAATCCTTTGAAATAGTTTCTAATACATCTGAATACCTGGTTAATCTCTCAGATGTACTGTAGTCTACTGTAGTGCGAGGGGTTTGCCAACTGTGTTGACATACGGTTTCATCATTCTGATACATCGAGGACATGGAGGCCAGGGGGCATGAAGATCAACGTGTAAGAGGTCTTGATTAACCTACAGAGCAACACAAACAACCGTGATGCACTGACAAATTATTGCAGTGTGGGTAATATTGTTTCACTGGATAGGCTGAACTGTCGTGAACAGATTCATGTTGCAGTTGTGGTGAAAATGATACAGGAGACTTGGTGGTGTTGTGTGAAGTCCTTATCACGGTAGTCCATGCGGAGTGTGTGGCTCATTCAATTAATCAGGCATCATTTAAACCAGCAGGCTTGGTGACAGGGGACCCAATCACTGGTGAAAAAACCCAATCCCGACATTCCCACTGCCTGTCCCCCGCACTAATGCACTGTGGCAACCTTCTAACTATCCAATTCCAGACCCAGACCCCCACGGTTTACAGTCCCTCAGCCTCTTCCCAGTCCCCATCGCATCACTTTCATTAGACCCCACACCTCTATCAAAAGGGAGAAGGGGGGTGGCCACAGCTCCATCTCATGTCAGAAACTAGCCTCTAAGGATGGGGAAAGAGAGGGGAGAGAGGACAGACTGAGAGAGTGGGGAGAGAGAGAAAGAGTGATGAGGGAGAGGGAAGAACCCCTTCTACTCCTTCTCCACCCCTGAGCCTCCCTGAGCATTACCATTCTGTGGGTGTTTAGCCAGTGCGGCAGAGCTGAAAATGACAAATCTGTGTGGGTGCTCGCGTGCATGCGTGCGTGTGTGTGTGTGTATGTGTGTATGTGTAAGCGTGTGAATGTACTCACAGGGGGTGGACAAAATAACAGAAACACCACATGAAACAGCACTGTAACTTTCAAAAGCAGCAACACAGGTGAGTCATATGAAGTTGAAAGCCAATTACCACTATGTGTCAGCTTTAAAAGAGGTCTGACAGTCACCACTTTTATATGTGAATTTTCAAAGCAACATGAGGCACCGAGTTCCAAAGAGGCCACATAGTCAGTGCCTGAACTGCAGGTCCATCAGTCACAAAAACTGCAAAATTGTTAAATGTGGAAAGGGGAACACTTTTGAAAGTCGTGACAACATATACCTAACACATACAAACTCTGTTGGCAAAGAGGATCAGTGGTTGCATGTCAAAGCTCACTGACAAAAATAGACTGGCAGTTAACCACACAGTTGCCTAATACCACAAAACTACAGCCTCAACAATTACCACATAATTTAATTAACACCTCTGTATCGTAGTCTCTTATGTAAAACTGTACATTAAGAGCTTCACAAATCTAGACCTCTGAGAAATGGAAAATGGTATAGGCTATAGTGATAAGTCATCTTTCACCCTTTTTCCTAGATCCGGATGGGTTTACATTTAGAGAGACCCAAAGGATGCCTTCAACCCACAATATCTGTTGCCAGCTGTTAAATATGGTGGTGGATCTGTAATGGTACGGGCAGCCATCACGGGAGTCTTTAGGGCCGATGATTGCTCTGCATGTTCATATAACAGCCATGGAATGTGAGGCCATTTTACACAACCAGGTGCACCCTGTGGTGCCGCCACCGTTCCCTCATGATGTTCCCATTTCCCAAGGTGATAACGGTCCCATACACACTACTAAACAAATTTAAGAGTGGACTCATAAATACCAGGATGAAATCAAACAGCTTCCATAGCCTCCCCAATCACCATCTAAACATCATTGAACATTTATGGGAAGTTCTGGAGCACAGAGTGTGAAGTAGATTTCCACCTCCATCACTCAGAAAGCTGGAGGCTTTCTTTCTGGGATAACAGTCCAACGTCCCACTACACAAAGTTCAAGACTTGTATAACAGCACTCCAAGGAAGACTTAAGCTGTTCTGAAGGCAAAGAGTGGCCCTTCTCCTTATTACACTCTCGATATTCACATGCTGTTAGGTGTTTCTGTTATTTTGTCCACCCTCTGTGTATGTGTGTGTATGCACACCGCAGGGAAAGCAGAACGAGCCCGGCTGACAGATTCTAAAGCTGACCTGAACGGTGACCCCAAGCAGCAGCAGCCCATGTAGAGAAAGATGGACAAGCTGGCAGGACGCCTAAGCCTGCCAACATCCTCTCTTTTCCAAGCACTGTCAGGGACTGACGAAGCTTTAAAGGTGCTGCTGAGATGCTGAGACCAATAGCAAAGAACCCCCACCCCCACACATCAAGAAAAAATTGATATTCTGTCCTGCAGAGAGAGAAAGTTAAAGCAATAAACTCTGAGTTCCTGAACAGTGTGATGATTAAAAAGGTGGAGTGAAACAGAAAATGAGTAAAAGAAAAGAGAAATTGGCAAAGGATGTGTAATTGTGTAATTTTGTGTGTGTGTGAGAGAGAAAGAAAGAGAACGAGAGACTGCGAAAGAGAAAGAATTATTGCTACAAAGGCAGGACAGAGTGAAATTGAGTGGGCAAAAAAGTGAGACAGGAGTGTGTTGTCTGATGAGTCAGGCCTTGTTTCATATTTTATTAGAGCAGCAGACTGCAATCTCCTGTCCTCCAATGAGATGCCCATATCAGACATTTGAACTAAATTTATTTCTGAACAAGCTAGTGTCAAGAGCAAGAAATGAAAATACGTCACCAAAGGGAAGTGTTTGTGGCACTTTCAGATGCCAACTGAACCTAAAATAGACAACATCCAGGTTACCTCTAATTTTGAACTTCCCAACAAACTCGATATGGACTTTTCTGGAAGCGTGGCCCACTTCCAGAAAGTGAGGGCAGGAGTAAGATATTGCTCAGGGGCTCCAAAATGTGTGAAAGCACCGCTACACACTGCAAACCAGCAGGAGGACCATTTAATAGGAGTGTCCAAATACAACCAAAACCCCACCCTTCTTGGCACTCCAACACATATTCCCATGTTTAAAATGCTGCTGGGTAAGATGTATGGGTTATTTTAGGGAAACTGGAGGTGAAGGTGTTAAAAGAGAGATCTGTGGTGTTTGAGTCACGCTGTGTCTAAAGATAACGGTCTGGCATGGTCGTTAACTTGCGAGTTGAGAGTTGAGGGTGTACGGGGGAAGATGGAAATAGGAGTCCCCGTGGGTCCCAGCCACTCCAATTTCAACCGTGGCGTCCCAATTAAAAGAGTTGCAGGGCAGGAGAGGTTCCTCCGCCATGCTGGGAGAAAGTGGTTCACAGACCCCCATCTGAGAAGGACCAGGCTACAGATTGCTCAGATTTAAATGAGAATTTCCAGTTTAAGGATAACTCTCATTTCCAATTTGTGCTGTAATTTTTGCCAAACATAATTTTCTACTGTCAATGTGACTGCTCAATATTAGATTCCAAGTATTTACGCTATTTATTTGTATGTTCTTCCATCATTTGTTCTGCTACTGTATGTTAGTTAAGATAGGTTTGAAGGGTGTGTCCTAGAAACCAGCTATCATGAAAATTATTTAATTTAGTAGAACAATTCATTCTATTGTTTTGAAATGTTTAATTTGCTTCTTTTCTTTCTTTTTTTTTTTACTATACTTTAATTACACACAATATTGTACTTTTGAGCTGATAGAATTAAATTAATTAATTCATTAAATACATTAAAATATAGTAAATATAGTATGTCAATCAAATTAGCAAAAGAGAAACAGATTACCTGAAGTACAGATTAACCTTTAACATAAATTAATTTAGTGTGGAAATAATAAAAACAATGTCAATGGTGGCCTTCAGAATGTCACAATAGGCCTACTTTTAAGCAAAATAAAATATATTTCCTTTAACTGGGATCCAAAGTTTTGCTTTAGTTTGTGGATAACAGGGTATGTTCACTGATTTTTCCCCCCTTTTCCACAAGAAAGTGACAGAAAAAAACAGTCTCTAAAAACAGTATCAATTTAGTTTTGCCTCAGTTGCCCTCCATTAGTTCTTCTAAACCTGACTGGCCGATTATGGCCTTCTTGCATAGCAATTAAATTATTTGGGATTTTTTTTCTTCCTTGTAATCATCTGCAAAGAGAGCCCTCATTATTTTGTTACTGGCTTTCCGTCCTTAAAACCTAATGAAACAGACAGTCACAAATAGGCTGTATAACCACTGGGCCTAGGAGAGAAGTTGCTTTAAAAAGCCTATTGTTTTCATTTCGTTTGCACTGGAGCATAAATGGGGACATTAAAAATTGGAGCCCGAAGTAGTGTTGTTTCTCTCTTCACTCGCTGTGGAGTTCACAAAACAAAATAAAGAAGCTACACTCCATTTATGAATTGCACAATATGACATGAGGTCAAATCAAACAAACCTAAATCCAAGGTTTTTCCTGCATAGAGACTTTTTTGGCAGCCGCCAAAGCGTAATTAGTGAGCACCAAAGCCACTAGAGCGATAAATGAAGTTAAACATGATTTACAGTGTTTGAATGTTTTCAGTAAGGTTTTCTAGATATTCTATTTTGTTGCTACACGGTACTCAAACCAGCAGGAAAGAATACAGCTGTTTGTTGCAAAATATTGTATCTTATCCTTGTGTTGACAAGCCAACAGCAGTAGAATGATTACAATAAACAGAAAGGTCTGAGTGCTTTCAAAAGAAAAGCACTCAACATGATGCCCTGTACATGATCTGGTACCCCTCTGGACCAGTAACAAATATGTCACTTTGACCTGCAATTGTAAGGCCCCCTGGGCCAATCAGTGTAATTCTGAAAATGCCAGAATGCAGTTTTGTCAAAGTCCTATCAGTAGTGTCTGACAAAATTTTTTGTTTTTTTTTAATTCAGATGTCTGCCCCATGTGTCACTACTGAGTTTGACTACACTCTGGAATGATTACAGCTTCACAGAGTAACAAAGTGTAAAAGTATATTTTTTCAATGAATACAAAAATACTGAATTGGTACTCAATATTTAACAGCTTGTATCGGTGACAAAAAAAATTCCCTAGTCTGAAATATTGCCTGTGACAGACGGCTGAACGAACAAACAAAAGAACGAACAGACAAACGGAAAGCGATCCATAGTTCCTTCCCCCAATTTCAGCAGGGGACAAAAATCTGCTTTTAGGTGGGTCATAAAGGTTTCAAGTTATCACATCTCCATTGTCAAACAACTATGCTGTTCATCAGCAAATGTCACCAACAGACTCCATTATCAGATATCGACAGGGCAGCCACACCTGGTATGAATGACAATAAACCATTTTAATAGACTCTCAATTCAGAGACCATTTGTTTCTTGTTCTTATACTTTACTGTTAGCCAGTATCAACACAGAGGTGACAAATGCATGTTATTAATCTACTGCCTTCAAACTGATGCAATACAGAGACAATCAGCTTGCTTCAGCTGTAACTTAACTATCTCCGGAGGAAGTCCTGCCTCTGCAATCCACAGGCAAAATACACTGGCGCACGCATACACACACACACACACACACACACACAGAGGTGCAGTGAGGATACTTAACTGTCTGTCAGCTCATATTAGGGCCAAAGAACAAGCAGTCTGTCTAGGGGAAAAAGTGGCCGACTAGAAGACGTGTGTGCCTGCCTGACTTGATTTTCACCTACTGCCAAACAATGGGAGGTGAAGTTAATGAGGTTGTTCCATGGTCCTATCACTACCGACCCCCATGTCCTCTAACCCTCTATATATTCCCATCTCCTCCCCCATCATCATGAAGTCTGCTCCTCGCCATGCTCTTCTCTGGAAAAACAATGCCAGCCACGTGTCTGGCGGACTGAAAGCCGGGACATGCTTGGTTCATAAACAAATGTATTGGGGGAGAATGGATAGAGGCGCGCCGGCGTAAAGTCAAGAAGATAGGACGCATACATGGGCAATGTGTCATGGAGTCACATGTGTCCAGTCTACTCAGGCTCAAAGAGTAGGAGAGAGGAGCGAAAAGGTAAAGACAAATGTGGCAATAATAAGAAGGAGAAGTAGATGTGAGTTCATGGGTGTGTACATGCGTGTGAGTGTGTGTGTGTGTGTGTGTGTGTGTGTGTGTGTGTGTGTGTGTGTGTGTGTGTGTGTGTATGTGGACGCGTCTGTGCACATTCATGTGAGTGTGTGGGCCGACACTGATGAAGCCAAGTAGGTTGAATCACTGAGCCTGACACTGACACTGAGTGATCCCATGCTCATGCTCATAAGAAGGTCGAAACGAGGACGATGGCTAGCAATTGGCTAGAGGAATTGGGGGGCAGAGGGTGCTCAAAGTACATATTGTGTCGCTCCACTTCTTGGTGGATATCTCTCAAAAACAGAGGAGCCAAAAGAACCTTGAATTATCTGGTGAACCGCAGCAACCCCAAAATGTTTTTGCCATCATATTGAATCACGTCATTCTGAAGGATTGTAAAAACGGCACAGAATTGGAATACAGACATACAGCAAATGAGCCATTGTGTCAAGATTTGTCCTTGTCTGTTAGACTTTTAAACATACAGTATGACATATCTCTATTCTTTCTGTCAGTATGTGGAGGAAGGAAAAAAAATACTTACCTTCCCCATGCAATTATTACTGTAGTAATACAATCTGTAAATTATTAAGTTGGCGTTACAATGGTCTAACCTCATCCAATCATGCTGGTGTGATCTATAATTCAACAAGGGCTGCCGAGGTTCCCTTATTATTACAGACACACTGGAATTCCAAATCAGCTCGGTACTCTCGCTAGCTCTGTCACTCTATCAGTCTCTCTGTCTGCCTCACCCTCTCTCTTTTTCTGTCTGTCTCGCTGACTCTTTCTATCTCTTTCTGAACTTGAGAACAGTACACATTCCTAAATTCAGCACATAGGCTATATTCATTACTACTGCGTATGAAAATCATCATTAGCAACCAGTCTTCGCAATAAAAACTGAACTCTAAATGGAAATTCAGCAATGGCACCAGCGTTGCTCAAAATGGCATGAGAGAAAGGGTGAGGGACTGAACATGGCAAAAAAGCCTGTTTGATCATCTTCCTAATTATGTCTGTAACAATACCCAAGTTGCTTTGCACAGAATCAGCTAGAGAATATGCAAATAGGCACCGTGGCACTGTACTTGTATGCTGAGCCTGGGCAGAAGAAAAAAGTGCATTGTGGTGCTTTCTTGTTTTGAATTTCAAAAGGAAAGTGAAAAACGTTTCCAAGAATTCTCTTTATAACCCTAGGCATTAATTCTGCATATTACAATCAATTATAGAGATCTGAATAGCAGATTTATCTATGGAGGGAACATCTGGAGAGGAGTACTTCAATGAGACTATTGTATCAAAAAGGACTCCTCTGTGGGGATGAAATGCTACGTTGCAACCAAAGGGCGGGAGAAAAGAGAGGACAGGGTTAGGGGTGCAATTAGGACGGAGGAGACAGCAGACAACTCCCTGATTGATGGTGTTGCATATTCAGCAACATGCTGCTAACACAGGAGGATGGGCAGCCATGGAGGGAGGAACACATACATGCCTCCACACAAGCACATAAAAATGCAAGCACAAAAAGCCAAACACACAAAACACACAGGATGCCAACAAAGAAAAGTACTGTAGAGACTCCATCTCATTCTCTTTCCCCAACTCTAGCAAAGCAATTTCTTACATACACACACTAAACTACAAGCACTTAACACAATAGCAAACATAAAATATACCAGCAGGTTGAATAAGGTGGATTCTGCAGAGCACCTGTTGTCTCATACCCAGCAATCCTCAAGATTATCTGAAATATAAAACTCAAAAAATAAGTGTTGATACTAATACTTTTGTCAATACTTCATTTCTTCCATAACAAGTGGATCGACATATGCATGGATTACGCTACTGTGCTTTATTCTTTTCATCTTGACTACTTCTGTCCTGTCAGTCTTGTTTGCATACACCTATACATCAGCTACCCTCTGGGAAATTCAAGAGTGCATGTGTACATGCGTGTGTGTGAGTGAGACAGAAACAGACAGTGACAGAGACAAAGACAGAGTTTTGTGCCGTGCAGGCCCCTTGTGCGATCGTGTCTTCTTCACGCTCTTCTGTTTAATAATTAAACTGACAGAGTCCGGGTGGTGACCAGTGGTGGGGCCTGTCTCTATCTACCTCTCTATCTAGGTCCACAGAGACAAAGACATGCATTAAGCAAAGCTTTTAACAGGCCCAGGACCAAGTGCGAACCAAACCTTTGCCCAAAACAGGAACTGGGAGGCCTGAACAGGACCCTCTAGAGTCTGCGCAAGCCCGGCAGGATTGCAGCTACGGTCACAGCGAGGGAAAAGTGACTCTCTTCCCCTCACATGTCAGCTCTCCAGGGGTGCAGAGGTTAGAGAGTACACCAAGTTCACTGAGATGTGATGGAGTGCTTTTGAAATACAGGAATGCTGGCAAAGGAGAGGGAGGGAGAAGAGGCTTCATCTGATGCACAGTGGTATTTCTGAAAGTATGCACACGCACAAACACACACACACACATACACAAGTACCAGTGTTTCTGCTGCACAGATCCAAGAGCTTCACATCTCCACTGCAAGAATTCTACTGTGACTAGAATGGAATTTTAGTAAATTGGCTTAATCCAAATGTCTAGACTCGGGTGACGTCACAGACCTGGCTTAATTTTAGCTGAGGCATCTATGTCCAACCAAGACCATGAAGGCAGAGTCAAGAATCCATTGGGATTCTGTGTACCTAGAACCTGATATTGAGTTATCACATCATCGTGATGCAACCTCAACAGGCTAATTCCTCTCACCTTTTGTTGCCACAAAAATATGGCAAGTTAATGTTAAACAATACATGACAGTGACGCTATCTCACTAACCAGCTTAACTAACTTGAACTCTTGACTATGTTGCACATGGATATTACGTACCTCTGGAATATATCCATGGACTTATCCGAATCTGCATTTATTATTTGCATTTATTTGTTTTTATAGTTTTTATTATGTACATTACTTTTATTTTTATTTTATTACCTTCCTGTACTTGATTTCCTTGGCACTGTTCAGCCAACTGCTGCTGTGGCACTTGAATTTCCCCAAGGGGATCAATAAAGTGCTGTCTTATCTTATCTTATCTTATCTTATCTCATCTTATCTTATCGTACCAACTTGCTCAGCAACTCTGCTGGTTGCCTGTCCAGCAAGTCAGTTAACGAATACTAACTTAGATGTTTTATTATGTGGCATATGCGCACTCAGATATAGCTTATTGACACTGCATCAAAAACAGAACAGAGGCACTACAAATCCACAGTTTGCGTGTAAAGCGATATGGGTTTGAATGCCATGTAATAGGCATACACAAACACAAGTACACCCAGAGAGAAACCAACAAATATGCACACACATGCACTCACACAGGCATGCAAGCACAAACTAATACACAAATGCCAGAGCCAGCCTGCCATCTCTCTGTGGACAGGAGGAACACTCCCGCCACATCATCTCAGAGTGCTTTTCATCACAGTGTGACAGCGTGTCAGCTCCAGTCCCCGTCACTATGCCACACTGCATTGATATTCACCAACTGTGCAGCAGCCTGGGACACAACACCACCATGCCAAAAATATGACACTGGAAGAATAACTCTCTCCTGCATTTACTCTGCCTACACACACACCCACGTACACACACAGAGACACGGGCGCACACACGGACACACACATGTACGCGCGCACATATGCACCGATTTTACCTAATGTATACATACAGCAAGCACTTAGTAAGCACTATCCACACAAACACATTGAGGTAAGTCTATCACCCATATGGTCAAATACATACCTATACTTATTAATTTAAGCACCTGAGCTCAATCTCCAAAACTTTATTTTTGTGTGTGTTTGAGAATGTCCCTTAATGAGCAGCTTTGAATGTCTCTGTACTATATGGATGCCTGGGCTCCTCCCTCGACCACCTGTCAACTGCAATGACAGCCTGACTTACTGACTGACTGACAGTGCCAACTCTGCATATATTCACTCTAAACCCATCCCACGAGCTACCCTCAAAATTACTATTCCACCCTCTAGAGCACCCACTCACATTTACACCCCCGAGGCAAAAAACAGGAGACTGGTAGTGTGGGGGGCTGGGATGGTGGTGGTGGCATGCATGTGTGTATGTGTGTGTGTGTGTGTGTGTGTTGGGTGTGTGTGTTGGGGGGGTGGGATGGGGGGGGGGTGTAGTGAAACACCATGTTGTGATTTAACTACTGTAATTTGTATCTGTCATTTGCTAAAGAAAAAAAAAAGGAATGTTGCAATAAAACAATCATCTGAGGTTCCAGACAAAAACACAACACTGTCTGGTAAACAGTTTTATTACTTTGCCATAATGCGAGGATATTAGGGTTTTTATGAATGCATTTACATTGCAGGAACTGCAGCATAAAATATGAATTATTGATGATCTACTCTGACGTGGAGGGGATATCAAATTGATGAGGAATCAAATAGGCAGCCAAGTCAATCTGCTCAACAAATATTGCCTGTTCTGGAACACCAGGTAAGCATGTAATGAAATTTCTAGTGCAGTCTAAAAATCCTGCACAAGAGTATGATAATGCATCTTCTCTGTTTTGACTCCTCCGTATCTCTCACACAAACACAGTCCTGAGTGTGAATACAAACACATTGGCCGGGAAGATGCATTCAGTGGAGCAATTAAATGTCCCTGTGCGTCTGCGTGAAAGCGATCAGCCAAATCAGACTCTACAGGTATCCTCTGTGGAGAGGAGGTGGTGTGGATTAATCCAGCCCTGCGTGTCGGAGCTGCATGGCTGCTCCACCAGCCAGGACTACTGGGCTTGTTAAAGTTGATTTATTAGGGCTCTGTTTACTCTGGCTTTCCCAGGCAAGGCAAGGTCAACAGTAATGGTCCTCTGAATGGGAATAAATCTCGACCTGGCAACATGGCCCCACCGCTTTCCCCAGCAAACCCTCCCCCAACCGGGTTTCCACCCCCTTAGTAACCAAGGTATCACCTGGGAACATGCTAAATTGGTGCCCCTTCTGTGATAAGTGTTTTTTTTCTTACCCTATCCTCCCTTCCTCTCCCCCACTTCCATCACTGCTTGATGTCGCGTCTGTTTGTGCGTGTGGGAGTGAACAACCGTTAAATCAATTAAGCTCTTCATTTTTACCTGCCCCGAGGTAGGAGGGGGAACAGGGAGACAAAAGAGTCAACTTGGCTTCTACAAACTAAGCCTGATAACAAGGCGCATCCACACATTCGCTTGCTGATAAAACAGTGCATCCCCCCATGTCAACAATTTTATAGGAACACAAGAAGTAACACCACACTTGAAAATTTTTAAAGCATCCTCTCTCTCTGTCTGTCTCTGTTTCTCTCTGTCTCTCTCTCTCTAAAACATTAAGCATGGGCAGATACAAGGCTGATAGGACTAAATGTATTTGTGTAACTCACAGCTTCTCAGAAGAGGAGAGGAAGGCAAAAACAATTTTGTTTTTCTATTATTTATTTATTCCTTTCCAACCCTATCCCTCCATCCGTGTGGGGCAGGACATATAAAGCCCTAACTGCCAGGAGCAAAGAATCTTGGTGAAGGTGTACATAAACATGGAGGCCCTTCAATCTCACAGTGTGTTACAAAACCAAATACACCTGCTGATGGACAAATGAAACAGGCCGTGGCTTTTCAATCACCGAACAGCACGTATACATGCATGTAAACACGTTTGACCGAGGAACTAGTCCACTTTTATCAACAAACACTTTACATCATTCTGTGGATCTACCTCGCTTCACTCTGCAGGGGAGAGTTAGGGCAAGATGGAATGAGATGAAGTGGACGTGCTATTTCCAGGGCTTTTAACATCCAAAAAGCAAAGGATCTGTGAATATTTCAAGGCTTAGTAGAGTACTCTGCATGGTCAATAAAGACAAAAATATGGATGGACACCACAAGTTTCCCAGGGCTGCTATATTTACAGATGTATCCATTATATAAACCCCTTTTTAAGTGAGCCACTATATATAGTGGCGCACTTTCATATGTTGGTTTTGTGTATGTCATCTTTCTTTGGGGGGAAAGTTGTCCCCATCATGTTTGGCTGTCATTGACCAAACTCAATTGGGATTGGCTGTGTTGTTTTTTCATTGTTGGCTGTTGAAGAGAAGGGAGGGAATTAGTCACACTAAAGTTTCTGGTAAACTGTAGTTCGGTTCAAGCCACTTATAGTGGCTGTCAATCAATCAGAGCCCAAATTCCCACTGCATGTCTCTCTCCGCTTCGAGTGGCAGAAAAAACACAACAGAGAAATGACTGAGCCTACTATCAAAACATCCCAGTCTTCAGCAGGCCCGGTTTGAACACAGTTTATTTCTTTGTCTTAACGTCCATCCAGTTAATTTAACTTTAGCAGCTGAGCCTATGTGGAGAGATTGGCTAATTGCTGCTTGGACTCTAGCCGGACCCGCCACAGGCTCTCAGCGGGGAGAGAAGCCTAGACCGGCCAAAAATGACTCGGTAGCTCCGGCTACTTGGCTAGTACTGATGGTGTTGACTGGAGTTTTTTCAGCTACAAGTGAAGGCCTGTCTTCAGCTCATGGTGTGTTGTGGTGAGAAACAATAGTTTATGTCTGTCACGGGGATGCCCGATGCCCTATATTAACATACACCGCCAAACATTACCTGCATTAACTTTCATTTCTTTACCATAGATTACATCTTGGCGCCACTAAGAGATGTTAGTTAAATGTTACTGTGTTTTGGTTTTGATTGTTAGATTCTCGCATTTTCATTGTAGTCTGTGTCTCACTGCAGTGTTTCAGCCATACTGGGAGGCCTACCGGCATTGGCGATATTTAACATTCCCGCCTGCATTGTTGACGTAATTCCGCAATCTTTACACATTATGTAATTAATTCAAAAGTTAAATAAAGAAGCGGAGACATTTCATTATTTATCATGTTTAATGAAACAGTTTGCAAATTACTCTTACCCCGTGTATTTTTCTTCTCCTGCACTTGGCAGTTCCGGTTTTAGACTCGGAGTGCGAAACTGAGGCGGAGGAGTCCTACCTCATTTGTAGAGTGAGGTAAGTAAGTGTGGTTGAGAGAGGGGGGGGGTCCAAATTGATAAAAGTATACATCTATTTTTTAATGCATCAGAGTGATGATAGGGTCATTGCAATTTATTATGTTTGTCACATGGTTATATCAATGTAATAATAATTGTATCGAATCAGACCCTTGATGTATTGTTGCGTTAATTGAAGACTAATTATGTTTTGTCTTCATAGGAGGGGCTTAGAGTATATAGGAGGCCAGCACCCATGGGTGCCCGCTCACTCTGCCTCGCTCCAGCCAGGAATTGGGACCAGGACTGCTGGCCTAATAGCATAGGGCCCACGTCATGGGCTTAGCCTATGTTTTGGTTTATAGCTTAGTTCTGCCTTTGTCATTTTTGTAGTTTTCTTGATCCATTATCTATTTCTTTATTTTTCTTTTCAAAATATTTTGAGTATTTTTCATTTTTTGTGTTTATTTACAACTCATCTTGTAAATACTCCTGGTTTCTCCACAATAAATCCCACGTGGTGATATTGAAGCCTGCCTCGGCCTGTGCCTTCCTCTTCGCCATCCTAACAATGTCCTTACTCAAATGATCTATAATTAATGTGTAGTCAGCACAATGTCACTCAAGAATCGCATATCTTGCTCCCACAACTTGTGTTTGCCTGCCGGACACCTATTTTTTCTGCCATTTTTTTATACTGATAATCAAATCATCCAATTGAAATGCCTGCGTATTGTATTTGTGAGCATTACTGTTTCAAACATACATCAAGTACAAATCTTGCGTTTTAGAGGTTTTAAAGATGTAAACATAGCCGGCAACCAGCCTACAGATGATATACTGTATGTGGTATATTGTATGTGTAAATGAGTTAATAGTTGCCATACCCACTTCTGGTATGAGACTTTGGGCTTGTTTTTTCCAAAAACGGCAATACAGTTTCCATGGTGTTAGCTAGTACATTCATAATAGGTATTGGAAAGGCCGGTAAGCAAATGTTTCCAGAGCATTACATAGTAATTATTCAGTAATGATTGTACAACTTACAATAGTACATTAATGTACTACTGTTATCATGCTGATAATTACTTATCACCAGAAATTACTGGCATTTAACTGAGAAATTACACATTATAATTATAAATAGTTAGCCGTTATTACCAGAAATTACCAGCTACTTTCTGATCATTTCTATGCAATTACACAGTAATTACCCTGTAATTTGTGTACCGTAATGTAAAGTCCTACCAATTGAAACAGGACATAACAAATGTAGTGGGGAGAGAAAGGAAAAAAAGAAAGAGATACAGGGAGAGAGAGCAGGATTATGGGTGTGACTATGCTCTGCATATAAGATAACCTTGTGTGGAGCCACCTTTAAGTCAGTGCTGCCAGGGGAGGAATAATAAAGGAGAAATAAAGGTCCTCATTAGAGCTCTGCCGTTAACTCTCATCTTCAGCTGCCCCCTGCACAAAGGCCTGCGCCATGCCATTAGGCCACATGCCACGTGGCGCTATGCAAGGTACTGTGTCAGGCAGAGAGTGTTGCTTTAAAGACTTCATAGTAACAACAAGACTTTTCAGTTAGAGAAAGGCAATTTCACACAGTTCCAACTTTATGCGGTAACTTTATGTGCTGTAAAAGCACATCACAAGAACACTGAATCTCTGAGACACTGGTGGGTATAATACACCACACAGACTAAAGTCCTTGCTTCAATGTCCATTGATAATATATTAAGGAAAATCTGATCTTGAAAGAAATTAACTAACTGCCGCATCCAATGGTTCAGTCAGCTAGGGTGCGAACCATCTGCTTGCAGCATTGTGGGTTTGAGGTTGGTTTACAACCTTTATCAAATGACATCCCCTTTCTTTCACCTATGTTTGTCACTTTCCACTATATATTATCTAATTAAGCAGAAAAGGCACAATATTTTCTTAAATAAATAAATAAAAAATGACAAAAGGTAGCCTCGGTGATTTGTCAAGATCCTGACACGTTAGCGCAGAGCTAAGCTCACAGCTCTTTGATATAGTCATTGCCGTCTCAGAGAGGTTGGTAGCACAAACAGTGTGCAGTTAGGAAACATTAACAGAAAATCCCCACTCGCCCATCTCCTTCCTCCATCAAACAGCAAAGTAATGCCGTTAATAACAAACAACCAGCCATTTAATATTTTTGCCACAAGCGTTGAACAAAACTGCAATGCCTCAGAGACATACTGGTCAGATTACCATAAATCTCTGTACCAATATGCTTAGTTTAATTTTAAGAAATTAACTCTCGCCTGCAGGACTCCTCCGAGCTCAAATGAATTGCGTGTCAATGCATAGCCGCCGGTGCTACCTCATTCAACAGCAGCAGTTGTGCTGCTATCTAAAAGCTCATTGTGTATGTAAATGCCCCTAATTGGAGATGGCAAGCAAGTGTAACGATGCAATTTTTGTAATGATTTCACTTTTGCCTGGTGAAACATTCAGACATAAAAAGGCAAAAGTTTTGAGCGCATTTTAAATTGATTCTTTGAATCTAGATTGGTCAATAACAGGAAGCAAATAGCTTGGGTAGAAATGTGGCTTTACAGGCTAGTGTGGTTTTAATCTAAAATAGGGAAAACGAGGGATACTATGGCATACATTGACTAGACAGCACTGAAGGAACGATAAAGTGAATGGATCTTTCTGTCACAATACTGACCTCTGCTGCAACCATTATAAGCTCTCGTTACAGTAAGTGGCCATCCGAAATCCTATCTCTCTATTAATACCATCATACAAATTGGCAGAGTTGTATTCCCTGCACCCGTAACCACATAAAAGAGTGGCGAGATGAGAGAGGGGGGAGTTTTACTGTGATGCGATTAATAACTAAGTCCTCACAGTGAAGAGGCCATTAACAAGAGTTGCAAGGCTGCTTCCTTTCCCTGCCAGAGTTACGGGAACATCAGCAGCAGCTCTCAGGGTGCTAGCCAGCCCCTAATTACCAACCACAGGAGCTTTATTCGCAACTCCAACACAACTTTTAAACTTTCTCCCTCATGATTACCTTACCCAGCACACTCAAGCACACACACACACACACACACACACACACACACACACACACACACACACACACACACACACACACCCAACATACACGCATTCCCTCTCCCCCTCAACTAGAGCAGTCTTCCGCACGAATCATTCCATCTTTAGCAACTAATGTGAAGTGTTTTTTTCTAACTGAAGAGGTTAAAATGAGTTTGAGCGAGCATTATTCCAGTCATTAGATCATGCAAAACTACAGCTCTTGAAGCGAAAGCGCTTTAACACCCCATAAATGCACCACTCAGTCTCTGGCTTTGATGAGGCTTTTGATATGCCTTCACTCCATTAGGCAGTCAAAGGGAATATACTAGCATATAAATGAAGAAATGAAGTCCACTTAATTTCATCCATACAATATCCTCAAATCAAAGAGCGCCTTCGACAATGCGTCTACACAAAGGAACACAGCAGTAGTGCTCACCCTCTTTTTCTTAATACTAGAATATTTCCTACCCCATGTAGGAGTGTTACAGAGCCTTCTGATATGGGATTTTATCAAATCATGTCATTAAGAAAAACATTCTTTCTCCGGTCATCTGTTAGTTCAGGCCATAAATGAGTGGGTGAAAGTTGCTCTATGGAAATATATGGAAATGTAAGTGACATGAGAGCATCATTATTGGCTTATTACACTAGACAGTACATTTATTTATTTATTTAAGCAAGAAATAGTGAGAATGATAATAAATAGTTAAAAATAGAAATAAAACATGATTCAAGAATTTTAAGAAGTAAGAACCGCATTCATATGATAGCATCTCCATGAGCTCATGAATATGACTGGGCTTATTTCCCAATTCCTGGTTATGTAGTTTGTTTTTGAAAGACAGTGCCATGGGTTAATGAATAGATGACCTTCCTTGATGAGTCTAAGAGCTCCAGTATCTAATGAGCCACCACTCTGGACATAGAAGGGGAACCCGGAGCCCCTTCCTTTGAAGGGAAACTGGATCTGTGCATGATTTAGTGATTGTCTGCCAGGGCGAGGTCCCAGTCATGCTCCCCCAGGCGTCATCTTGCAATCCCAAAGTCAGATAAATATTGATGCAAGAGGCCTTCGGTGACACAGCTCGCACAAAGCAAGAAAAAGAGAGACACACGACCGGACGTGGGATGAGAGAGAGAAAGGAAGCAAAAAGAAAGATAAAAGTGGGGAAAATGGAGAGAAAATGTATAAGTTGAACGAGGAAGGGTGACAGAAATACATAGGAAGAAAGAGAATTGTAACAGAATTACAGAAAAAAATAAGACAGGAATAAAGAGATGAGCCCAGATACATTTCAGCAGCAGCAACTAGCCTAGCTGTGTAATTGAACCAGACACAACAGTATTGTATCTGTTAATCAGCTTTGCTCGACGGTGTGCTCAGTATCTCTCAAGGAACAACACAGTACATTCCAGCACCAAAGGGAAGTACTGTAATTTTCTGCCAAGCCTTGATAACTTACAAGTAATGGGTTTATCTCACAGGACCGTTTGTGATTGATACATGCCGTTTTAAATCTGCTTAGTTCTCTATGACAGGATCTAATAAAGACAGGTCAGGCACTTTTTCATATCCACCCCCCCCCCCACCCCCCAACTAATTCTCTGACACTTGTCTAATAGGATTTGGCCGTGGCTGCTGTTAATTGTATTGGTGCACACACCAAGTGCTTTAATCCCTCTGCTTATCGTGTGCACCGCTCCCCCATGAATGCTCCCTCCTCCTCCCCCAACTTTTTCTCTCATCCCTTCATCCTCCCTCCTCTCGTCAAGCCTTTCCGTCAAGTTGAGCAGGCCTTCATAGAGAGACATTCTATGATGATGTAGCTGGATGAAATCTGCTATGCTAATTGTTAATTGACAAGTCATAAAGGTTAAATGTTGCACCACAGGCGCTGACGTACAGCTGCCTTGCCTATTCCTTAACCTCAATTATTAGGCCTTGTAAATAACACAAAATGATGCTTGCTCACAGAATCATTTTAGTCCGACAGAATTACAGTTTTAATTTGTTGCTGGAAGGGGATAGATTTAAGAAACACTCTGACCCACCAATTACTTTCCATGGTAAGTCTCCCTACTATGGCCTCCCCTATTGTGTGCAGAACATGTCAGACACACACAAAAGAAGCCATGGATGCAAAAGAGCAGTAATAACCTTCATTTAGCATCCAGCGAATTCCTGACTGCAGTGAATCAAGATTGAATATTATCATTAATTATAAAGGTGAATTGGATACAGTAAACTATTGTGCCGAGCTAAAGGCTTAAATAGAGTTTCCTATTGTTCCACAGCCAGTGAATATGTGGTCTGGAATGGACAGGTATTATCTACCAAACAGTCATTTCTGTAAGCATTCTGGAGGCATTCTATATTATAAAACAGCTGATTCAAATACACTTAATACAAATGTTTATGTATATCTCTCGCTAGAATATTGCCCAAATAATCTTAATAGTGTCATTTGTAAAACTCTGAATGTTTGGGATTTTTTTAATTAAAAAATGTAAGGATATCAATTATGGGCACATACAGTATATATACACAGTAGTGTACTGACTTTTTCAGTGTAATTCTATATGGAACCAACAGCTGGCCTTTGTCAGGTTGATAGTCTTTTTGTTTGTTATGGAGGGTGTAGAAAAGGTCTAAACAGAGGTTTTCCAAGTGGATAGCAGAGATGATTGCAGTGGTATACAGGTCCAGGTCCGGAGTTGAGGGGTGAGCCGCTAAGCGACATATGTGCTGTAGCTGTCCGGGCTTCATCACGCACCTTTGCCCGGTTCTACAGAGTCAAAGTTGCTGCCTCCCATGCTGTGGCAACAGCTGTTTTACCAACACCTTCAGTCTGTTCTGAATGAGGAGGGTGCGTGATTCCTTGGGACCTCATTGGTAATAGCCATCCAGTGATAAGCACTGCATCTAGCAGTCAGGAAGAATGAAATATAACTCTGGTTCTGGACAAATTAAACACTATTTTAACATCAAAATCAAGTCAACAATCTAAGGCCACAAATTTTACATATTTGCAAACTGACAATGTACCCACTATGAGGGTAACTATCAGTATAATGAATTTCCATAACAGAGAAAGCTTGCCATATTGATGTATCTCATGGTGCTGTTGTCAAAATAACATCACCACAAAACCGTAAACATAAAACGCTCCCATTCCATTTTTGAGAAATTAATACTATTGCAAGAAATACTGATTTAAGTCTAAAAGAGTTAAAGGCGAAACTCCAATTTTGGTGAGTTTTGTGCTTCACTTAAAATTATTTGCATGGTTTGTTTATAGCTACAGCAAGTTTCATGAACATAGGGTCCATCAGTGAAACCATTTAAATCCAAGATAATCTGAAAACAAGGCTTTTCTCTTAAATCCCTGAAAAGGTGAGTTTTTTTTCATCCGCCAGCTGAAACAGAGAATCACAATGAATCCTTAAGGGAACTAAAGATCAGCGTGTGATTCATGTGAACACATCCTTGAACCGTGGAAACTCCTTTCTGGATTTCACATCCTTTTTAAGGGACTTAGATATTTTACACTAATGTCTAGAGAACGTCTAGGATTAAAAAAAATGTTCCACTGAACAGCAGCAGGTCCACAAATCTATGAAAAAGATGATCTTAAATGTCTCCTGTGGATGAAACAAAGTTTATAAGCTAAATCTCTTTGGCTTCAGTAGTTAATTTAGGGATGAGACCAGGTGGCCACTACCCAACAGGTTCAGAAAAAACTAAGCTCTCTTGGTTCTCTGTAAATAATTAGTAGATTTTCTGGTGCACTGATTCTCCACTCTGATCCGCAGTTAAAACAAAAGCCCATTTCATCCCTGGAACCATCAAGACATAATCTATTTAAAAAAAAGATAAAAAGAGATGTGATTCTTATTATCTAATTAATCCTGTCCATGCCCCAAGGTTATTTAATTTGTTGAAAGACCATTAAAAACCCTGCATCCAGCAAATAAAATAATGAGGATCTTAATTTGCTCCAATTCGGGAAAGCGGTGCCATAAACAAGAGCTGGCAATATCAGACCCTACAGACAGGCCAGCTACTCACAAAATTAGGCAAATGCTAATAACAGAGAACTTTTGGAAATTTAATAGCTACGACAGCAGTGACAATAATTTACTCATTGTGCCCACATGACACCCCATAAACAGAGAAACAAAGCATTAACTTGTCAGAGTGAAATGATGTCTATTTAACTGACTCAAACGTGGAGCGAGGAAATTGTTTTTTGTTCAGGAACTTGATGTGTCTATTACGGCACATCGGAAAGACAAACTGATTCATCAAAGAGAGATTAAGGATGTTCAGGAGCTTGGTGTGTCAGTTACAGCACATGAAAAGACAAGCACAAACTGAAGGAGAGATTAAGAAAGAAAAAGAAATGTTTCAAGAAGAGTATAGTTTAATCATGAGTTCAACTGCAGAGGTGACCCTCAGGATAATGACAATGAGTGATGAAAGTACTCTCTCCTGTCTGCTCTTCATAAA
Source organism: Centroberyx gerrardi (assembly GCF_048128805.1). Taxonomy (NCBI): domain Eukaryota; kingdom Metazoa; phylum Chordata; class Actinopteri; order Beryciformes; family Berycidae; genus Centroberyx; species Centroberyx gerrardi. The sequence goes on from NC_136012.1 coordinate 19,726,121, forward strand.
GATGGCAGGCAATATGGCTTGATTCTAGCAAGAACCATTACTCAAAATACTGTGAATCTCATTTCTGTAAGTATCCCGTTTGAATTTAATTCCATCATACAGTAGAATGTTGCCAAGTGACAGCTAACAAATCGCTCCAGCCAACTTCAAAAAGCAAAAAAAAAAAAGTTTTGTCCCGAGCTACCCGTCCATGAGGCCTTGAATATTCTTGCCACTATACTCTTAACATCCATCATACCCAAGAAGATGTGGCATCATAGAAGCAGCACAAAATATATTATCTTAAAAATCGATCTGTCGTTTTAATTAATTCTTTCGTTTTCTGAAACCAGCACCCAATCGATAAGCGCTGGGCGCTAGTTGAGGAATGTCATAGATATCACTACGATAATTTTGAATATTAAGCTCCACTTTATCTGCAAATGCCATCCGACCTGCAACTGCACACCATCAATATTCCTTAGGCAGCTCAGTGACAAGATTCATGTTTTCTAATAAAAGCCTGCTTCCCCAGCCCTGGCCTGGCCTGGTGCCTAAGAATAATATCATTCTAGGAAGTGTTTATTGAACCCAGAGAAAGATGGCAACACGCCATTGTTCACTGAACAAAACAAAAAGCAACAGACAGTAATCAAAAGAAACAGAGAAATACTGAACTCCACTCCCCCCTCTTCCAAGGAATAACTAAATTCAGAGGGGCAGAAAATCCTCAGCCAAACTTTGAGCTGCTTTGCTTACTCCTCTGTGTCTATTTCCTACAAAGCTCATATGGCCAGCAGCATCGTGTCTGACCAGCATATTAAAAAAGCCTCATTTAATGTTAGCATTACTCCAGGGAATAATAAATTCACTTGATAATGAAGTAAAGCTTCCTAGAATGGAATGTTTCTCAAGTCCCGGCATTACTTTTTTTTCTTTTCCCCCTCTCTATCCTCGCTCTCTTACTCGACCAGCCGGAATCCTATTTTGTCTGTGTGCATTGCGCACATACTGATCTCAGCGTGGCATGAGCTGCATTCCTAGGGCTTTCCTTAGCTTTGTGCAAAAAACTAATAAATCTAAAATGCCTGCCCTTCTCTCCCCATGCTGGGGATTAGGCCTCGACAGGAGCCATGGTTTTACATGGGGAGAGGATAATACCATGGAAATGGAACCCTGCCTCTGCTACATCTAGACTGGCTGTGAAGGAGGCAGTGCTGAAAAGGCCACTAGAGCCGCTGATGTCTCTTTAGGTGAGGGCTAGATAATGAAACGCAGAGGAAAATGCTTCAGAAGCATTACTGTCGTTAGCTTAACCTGCTCCTGCAATGATCTGTTATTACAACGAACTGATACCGCAGCCTATAGTATGTACTAAAGGCTTCTTAACATCATAGGCCCAAGCACATGTTAATGTGCTTGGGCATGTTTTATATCCTCCTATATATACATATCCTATAAGTTCACCAAAGCATACATATTACAAGAGAACACACATACAAGTGAAGGAGTTCTGCGGGCTAAGAATGTAATTTCACGTAGCGACGCCTCAGGCTCAAATTTGTTTGGAGAAATTTAAACACAATAGTCAGTTAGAAAATGGCGGCGACGCTGTGGTCTGTCGTCATAACGAAAACCAGTCAAATTCATAGGAACAACAAGGAAGATGCTAGAGTTAGCTAACTATAGGAAACAAAACTGACGTGATACCAGCGTGGGCAATGGCTACTCTAAATGAGAACTACTTTCCAAATAGTTGGATCACTATCATTATCACTAATATACAACAACCCAAATTTCCTCAGCTAAAATTGTAGGTAAGTTAACGATGGAAACGTGTTCTATCCGGACAGAAAAAAAAAACTAAGTGCTGTTTCTGGGGGCTTGTGTGAGAATCGTATTTCAAACTATTTCGAAGCAAAGAACACGCAGGGTGTGTGCCTTTCCACTGCCGGCTAACTTACAGGGCCATGGCCATCTCCCTCTCCCACCGAGAGTGTGAATGCTGGTAGGTAAACCCTCTGTGTGTGTGGGTGTGTGTGTGTGTGTAAATGCTGTACATGTGGTCTTATTACAGGAGGAGACACAGCAGAAAATGGTCAACAGAAGCCAAAGTGACAGTGAACCAAATGTGCAGTGACTAATAACTGCTGCAGCGCACAGCGGAGAGGACACAACTATCTGGACTCAAAGCCAAACATCATCAAGGAACAAGCATTTTAGAAAAAAGCCACACACAATCTCTACCTGGCCATAAGAGACAGGCTCCTCAGAACCAGTCCCAGATTCTTTAAGCTCCATTAATATACAAAACACACATTTACACACACACAAAAGGACGTACGCACACCAACAAATTCTCTACCACTTGCTCGGTATGACTGCATGATAGATATACACATGTAAACAAGCAAACAAACCCGCATACAGGCACACACATCACATGCACCACAAAGCAGCAACATATCACCAAACTGAATGCATTTTTCAGTGCCAAAAACCACCTCCAGCCATTGGTAGGGAACACGCTCCCTCTGAGCCCCAGCCAAGCAGCTCCTAAGCAGGCATGTGGGAGTCGACACAGTTGGAGCGCCGGTGCTGCTCAGCCCACATTCCAATGTGTTTACATAGTGATACTGTCTCAGTGGGGAATACATTACGCTTTAAGCACAGAAATATACATTATAAATATATATATAGCTAACATGACATGCCTACCGCTGAGGATAACATTTTCCTGACGTGATCTGTATAAAGTAGCTGCTATTCATGCAAAATCTGCACGAGGAAAATTTCTTCTGATCATCATAAAATGTCTCAAAAAAAAACAATTGGTGGTGATTTCATACATAAAATGATAAAGGTGGCCATAAAAAGGAATACACTGAGGCAGAAATCCTTGCAGAGCAGAGTAAAAAGTAAAAAAAATGGAGGAACAGAAGAAGTCCCTAACCTTCCACCTTCTTCACAGTCTCTTGTTCAAAGTTGTAAGGAAGTGGAGGTATGAAGATATAAAGGTAAAGCAGCTACTTCCTCCCCCCTTCTTTAGTGTGATGCCTGCCTGCTCGCAATGCCACACTAACACAGAATATTTCAGAGCTCTCTTTAAACACTAAAGATGGGTCTCTCCGCTCAGTACCACTTACCAACTTCAAGGTGATGCAAACGCCAGAGCGTTAACTCTACAAAGTACATAAGTTTCAGACAGAGACGCATGCTCTCGATAGAGACCTGGGAAGAAAGCGTTAGTGGAGGAGGGGAGAGGTGACAGGCATGTGAGGAACACCTTCTGAAGTGTCAAAAGATGGGCTCAGCTGATGAAAGAGGGTAGGAAAGAGGAAGGGAGTAGGGGAAGGAGGGGGAGAGCAAGAGACAGAGAGAACGAGTTGATGTCACATCTGAGGCAGTGGAGAGGCTTTCAAGTCAGGAACATTGGCTCTGTATTCCATGCAGGAGCCTTCCTGGGTGAATTTTAAGGTGGAAGTTGGTGCGTGTGTGTGTGTGTATGTGCGTGTGTGTGTGTTTGATAAAGTACATGATGAGTACATGCATGAATGTGTAACTGTTGTGCTTGTGAGAGTGGGTGTATGCTAAACAGAAAACAACAGAAGGGAGGGAGATGGAGGTGTGTTGCGTCTCTGTGTGTGTGTCGGGGTTGGGTGGGGGATGTATGCGTACATACATACATGACAACCTGTGCAGCAAATTATAATTGGTGAATGTGAAATGGGTGCAGGCAGATATGGCATGATGGTATGTAAAAAAGGAAAAAAATATAAACTATCTGCCAGCTTGTGCCCAGGACATTAATTATGTGCTGTGGTCTTAATCACCTGCGCTCTAGATAAAACGCCAGCACAGTAATGATTATCAGTAATATAAACGTAAGACCACCACTCCTGAAAGTTGGCCTGCAAAATCGATTTGCTGGCCTGAGCTTGCATAGAAAATTGCTGCAGAACAATCAATCCCTCTTAAGTTTTGTGAATCCAGTCGGGTAGCTTAGCCTGGAGGAGACTAGCCAGGGGCATCAATGACCAGGGGAAGACAAAGCCTTGTCAATAGCACTTCGTTTTCCATCAACTCTGTTCCTTAATCACCCCGGTCTTAATGCGCCTTTCTATCTGACAGGCCCACTCCCATTCCAATATATCCACCGTGAGCTGGACCTAAACAAACATCTACCTGCCTCTTGCTCACTCGCTCACACAGAGCTGCCCTCATCCATCTAAGCCAATAGCAAAGGTCTTCATTAAAGATTGTGTTGGGGAAAGGGTTGGGGAGAGAGTTTGTCCCTATTGATGGCATCTCCATTGTCTTTTTCCCCATTGCAAAAAAAAAAGCCCTCTTCACAGTAATTACCTTCTCTGCTCTCCTCCTTCATGGTCAAGTCACTGCTAGTTTGAGTCCTTATAAAGGTAATTAGCTCAACTGAAAAACAAAAAAAGGCAGCAATAAAAGAAACTAATACATTATCATAGAAATGTCTGACACAAATTAGGAGTGGTATAAAGCTGTGCAGTTGTGGCAAAATACCCAACCCTCTGATTTAAAGTCTTCTCTAATGGTACATAGTAATTGTGTGTAGACAAATAATAATTTATTTCAATGAACAAGGAAGTCACATAAAAGTAAATGCAGTGAGAATGTACAAGACAAAAATCTGACACTTTTTAAAGATTAAAAAAAAAAAGTGAACAGAGGGGAGAAAGCCAAACTGGCATGCAGCAAGATAGACCGGAGCTGGCACAACAGTGCAGGCACACCTGAGCACTGTTTAAGACAACTGTGGCAGAAACCTCATCTTCATTGTGTTAATTAGCAGTACCCCACAGTCAGCATCTTGGGGTGTGGGAAGGAGGACCTGAGGGAGAGCAGGCTGTCTTTATGTCAGTTGGAGTAAATGGCTGGCCTCCCTGATGAGCTCCCATCAGCCCTTGGAGCCTCCTGCCGTCACGTCCCACTTGATGGTAATTATTTGGAAGGCAAACGCTTGGCAAATGTCATTATTTAGATTTGGGCTTTAAATCGAGTTATGGGCCAAGAAAACTGCGAGGAAAATAGATCACTTCATAAGAAGAGGAGGGATGAATGATATTTTCATGCAGACCCACGGAGATTTCAGCTATTTGCATTCTCCTCAGTTGCTTTGTATGGGAGTCTCCCTGGTCAAATGAGACATTTAATATAATCTAAACATACTGTTGCCTCTTCTCTTGGGGCCTCTTCTCTCCAAATATTGGATTCAAATCATGATTTAAAAAATAATGCTGTGAAATGAACTCAGTTATATAACAATGCAATCGATCAGTGTGATGCAAGAGGGGGTCAGATTAGCATGTTTAACCCTTTGTACCAAAACTGATAACCTTCTTCATATTTCTAGAATTTGCACAAAAAGTCATGCTTAATCATTGTATAATTGCAACACACCAGAATAAACAACACTTGTGATAACAAGTCAAAAAATGAGGGTCACTAAATCCTGACAATCCACACAATTGTACACCATATGGAAAGACATAATCAAGCTTCCAAACTAAGCAGGTCGAGGGTGACAGGCGCTTCATGCAGCACTCACAGCAGAGACTTAGGTTTCTCCATCTGATTTGGTTAGTTTTGACTTAATTCAAAGTGTCAAACCATCATCTAGCCTCAAACTGTCACTCTCTGCAGAGACGGGTGGTGTGGAAACTCAATACCTGATGCTGTCTGACTGTGAGTGACAGTTACAAGTCAAAAGCTGCCATTCTCTGCTACTCGCTCATACCTATACAACCTATAAACAAGCAAGGAAGCCTGCTTGAGAACAGTGGAACCAACAATTCCTGGCTTTCGGAAATGTTAATGTTGGGTGGTTTCTCTTATGTGACTCTTAATGTGATTAAGTACTACAACAACTCATCAGTATCATAAGAAGTCATGATGGTAAACAATGATGAAGATGTCAAATCAGAGGGGGGGTTCTGAAAAACAAATGCTTGAGGGATAAAGTATTCCACTGGAGACGTGAAGGATGAAGAAAGAAACAACATACAGCAATGGCGGCTTGTGTGTACTGTACATAAGGGTGCTCCGTGTCAAAGTGAATTATTCTTAAGTAATGATGCGACATCCTAATGTGGCCATTTGATAAATGGAAAGACAGCCTGACAGGAGTCACAGGAGGGGGTAGAGGAGAGAAGCAGGGGATAAGGATGAAGAGAAAAAAGGGAGAAGAGTACAAAGCCCCCCAGGAATTGCAGCGCGCAGAGACTTCTATTTATAGAGGCGGGACTAGAGCAGAAGAATGACAGACATCTGCTCTGTACCCGCAGCATCACTGTGCTCACAAAAACACAAACATACACACACAAACACATGCATAGAGATACACTTTTAGAATGCCATTTCTCCCTTCCCTTCCCTTTTCCTTGCTGGGTTTCTTGCTCTCTTCACTATTCTCTTTCTTCCTCTCTCACATGCACACTAAAAAAACATACATGGTCCAAACATCATCGCCAGCCAGGCAACATTCCCTACAGCGGAGTGAGAGAGAAAGAGAGACAGAGAGAGACAGAAAGATAGAGAGAGAGGCAGAGAGGGCAAGAAGGTGTGCGTGTGTGTGTGTGGTATAGGTAGCAGCTACTACACAGTTTGGCATGTCGTTTGACAAGCAAGAGTCAATCTATATTCGTTAACAAAATTGTACTGCTGGGTGTAAGCTGTTGACAGCAAGTAAACAACACTGGGTGCATGCCTCGTCTGAGCTGAGAATGGAAGCATAGCAATGGATGACAACAAACATCTTCGTGCCTGTGTAGGAGCTTATAAAAGCATATACATGAAACGTCAATCTGTCCTGTGACATCTGTCACACCATCACAAGCTAGTGCATAGATGTGCAGACAACTCTACTGTTTGTAACAGCTATGCTTCTTGCTTAAAGAATTCCCCAGTAACTCACCAAACTTAAGGTTAAATCATGATGCTTGCACCACTTATTAACTAGAAGTTTCAGGCTGCATACTGAACCATCTGAGGCATCAATTATGGCTGAGGACTGTTCGATATGAGACGAAGGTGCTATTTTTCAGCTGCAGATGTATTAATGAAGAAGTCAATCAGGCTATTTTAGTACCAGTCAGCTTGTGGCCAAATGCCAAATGACAGCAGCCTTGGGTCCTAATTATATAATGTAAAAGAATGATTAAATTGAGTGTCATTTAATGACTTTCAACACATTCGTTTTGATGATGCTGTAAGCACGTGCTCACCAAGGCTGGCTGCCTCTCTCAGTCGTATCAACTCCTACACAAAGGCCTGTGCCCGGGACAGTCACCATAGGCCACCACCACCACACATATACGTATACACACTATTACATTCACACATAAATAACATATTCATATAGTATCTTCTATAGTACAGCTGTTCGCCTAAAATCTTTATCATGTCCATAATACATTTTTCAATTCATTCTTATACAGCTCATCCAAATCTGAACCATGACATCAAGCACAGAACCCAATAAAACAAACCATTCATGTCAATGTCTCCCCCCACCCCCCAAGGCCAACCAAACGTAATTGCAGTTTCTCTATTCATACCATTGCAAATCCTTTTGGTGAATAAGCAGTACATCCATTCATTATCATTATTCACTGTGTTGAGCAATGGCTGTAATTGCTGTTGTCAACAAGGAGACAAGGACAAAATCATGGTGTGTAGAAATGAAGACACAAACAGCTAGGCAGATTTTTGAGAAAGTGCAGAACGTGGCCCATACAACACCTTGAGTCCTATCTTTAAGAGAAAAGGAAGACAGCACTTGACAAGGGGAGAGAAAGGAATATGGGGGAATAAAGACAGAGGCAGGCTTTCAATGCTCACACTAGTAGCTTGCTCTGTTGTGTGCCGCTGCACACATGATATGCTCAATTTGTAATTGCAACTGTGTCTTATGTGAAACTCAAATGAGCTCATTTCTCATTATTCTGTGGTACCCTTGTAAACTCTACAGCCCTCTCTACCACAAGTGCCAACGGTAGCATAGCATTTTGGGTAACATGCGAATGCCCTTTCTGAATTAGTTGATTAGATTTAGTATGCATGATCATCAAGCGCTCAAGCTTTAATCCACTCAGACTCTGATGTTGATTAACATGTGGCCACTGGAATTACAGGTATGTCTGTTGTAAGGCCTATGTTGGTTTACCCGCATTGCCACAGAAGGCAACGCACGGTATTATACCAGTTAGAGGATGCCAGGATGAGGATGGAGTGAGGTAAGAGGCTTAGCACCACAGGCAGATCCACCTGGCTGGGCCCTGCTGGCTGCCCCTGGGCCCATCCCATGCCCTCATTATCCCCTTCACCCCCTCCACTCATCCTCCTCCAGCCATGGGACTAATCCAGACACAGGTGGTAGGACTTAAGCCTGGCAGAGGAGTCTTTACTGGGAATAGGCACGCCACACCTGTACAGCATAAGGCTATGGAACAATTTTAATTTGGTCTTTCAGCCCCAGAGAGAAAAAACGTATAGGCACGTGAAACTGTGATTGTTACAGATGGAACAAGTGCAGGAAAACGGTTATTTAACCACTGTGGTGTTGCAGCCATTGAAGAAACCAAATAGAATATGAATGTGTATGAGTTGTCTCAACCACCTGACTGGAAAACTGTGGTGCCTCCAGAGAAACCATCAGATTGTTCATTATCTTTGGTAATTAATGAGCTCAGAGATGTGCTATCGTGAACACAGTTAACTGTGAGGACAGGGGGAAGACCCTTGGAGAACCACTCTTGGTCTCAGGTTTCCATCTTCAAACGCATTCCAATGTCCCTAGCTAAGCAAAATGTAATATTCTTCTGCATTTCAAAACACATCAGCAGACTGTTTATGCAGCCATATCCGAGTTATATCACATCTCACACTGGACCCAGATATAATCAATAAATGATAGCCGCCACATAAAATTTCATTTATTTTTGCTTTGATATTTTATTTTCTCATTCATTAATGGAACACAGAGAATGGGGCAGGGGTGGAGGTAGGCATGGGGGGTAAATATGATTATTATCTTGCACGGCTTGTGCTTCTTCCGTGCCATAATGGCCTCCGAGTCTTCTGTGCTTTTGGGAACTTGTATGGTTTTTCATCTGAAAATGAAGCTTGAGGCTATTCCACAGTGTATCAATCAGTGTGACTGAGGTTTGAAGATGCATGAAACAAACTGGGGGGTGGGGAGGTGGGGGGGATCAGCAGTTTTTTCCCAAAGCAAAGGGGTCAGCAGAAATTCAGTACAATTCTCTTCCCCTGTTGCCATGCATAAAGCTGCTGTCAACAGACCTGGACCATCTGTTTTGTTATTTACCACATCCTTGTTTTTCCATAACCCAAAAACTCCAGTTTATGTTTTCAGTGAAGAGCTGCATTTATGAATAAGATAAAGAGACCACCAGTAATTAAGTGGCTGAGTTTAAATAACTCTACAGAAGTATACTTTGTGGGGCTTTTTGGGCTTTAAGGAGGCTTTAACACATTTGCATTTTTTTTTGCTTGAGTAAATAAAATCAATCCACTATTTTTGTCAACAGTTTTAGAAAAAGGATAATTGGGGGGGAAATGCCTATTTGGCTAATATAGAGAAAATGTTTATACATGTGAAATGGAAACAATTACAGCTTTTTTCTACATTTGCCAATCAGCAACGGTGGATGTCTTACCACAATCTCCTGTTTCTCTAAACTAGTTTGGAAGATTTCACTGAGTGTTTATCTTACAAACCCCATCACAATCATAGGGACATAACAAAAAAGTTTAGTGCAAGCTTTATTTTAGTTGATAGCTTACCTACAACCACAGTCACGTAAGAAACACATAACTACAAGGTGGTTGTTGTCGTTTTTTTAACTTCAATTTGAAATCTGCATGGCCATTTAATAAACTTTTTCCATTCTTGAAAAGCTTACTTTTTGTAGATACATTGTTTTTTGTCTGACAGCACTGATGTGTATTTGCATATCTGGAGGTGACTGACATCTTCACAAAACTCAGGTCAAGCCTGTTGCTTGCGAACAGATTGGTGAACATCTGTACAACAAGAAGGAGAGAAAGGGCAGGAGCAAGCTTTCAGTGATACATAAAAAGACAAGTCCAGCTCAAAGGGAGAGAGACCTTGAGGCTCGTCTGGGCCTGGAGGCGGAGAAAGGATGTGTACTATAACACAAAAGAGTGTGCGTGTGTGTGTGACTGACAGAGATAGAGAACGAGAGAGGAATGTATATATGTGAATAGATGCATATACCCATCTGAGAGATAGAGAGACAGAGACATTAAATGAATGGGAGATAACAGGCTGAATTAAAATGCATGTGCTCCTTTGTTTTCCGTCCGAATTGTTATTTCATTGTCAAGTCAGACAACAGGCTTGGTATCTTGGAAGTCCTTCTCCCCACCACTACTGCTTTCCAGCACTCAGCTACTCAAAAATGCTCGTGCCATGTTCAACTGTCAGGCACAAGTCAGAGAGTGATGGAGGTGGAGGGGGCTAGAATGGAAGAGGAATTAGAGTGATTAAACTAGTACACTCGAAAAGACTCATGCTAACCATGCATAGCGAATGGCTCTCACACCTAAAGTGAGGGCATCATCTTTAATCAGAGGGTAATTTATTGACTCCCATTTACAAAGCCATAATACGAGTGATCAAGCCCTCCAACCGTAAAATGCAATAAACTAGGGAAGTGTTTTGTGAACAAAGGCAAATAACAAGGCCCCACACATCATTATGTTCCCTTCATAACCCATTAGATTAGTTCAAAATGGTCTTTGGGATAAGGAAACCGTGCCATATACAGCCAGGGTCATGGGTAAGAATGTCAAATCTTCATCATTATGTGTCCTCATTCCAGTGTCACAATCCTCTCCCCACCCCCTCAATCCACTCGTCCCCACAAAAGAATAAACTGAATTGATGCATCCAGTGTATAAATAGCTCAATTTGAACTGAAGAGGAAAAAGACACAATAGGCTAATTTGCCATTGCCATGTTCCATGCAGCTGACTGAGTAGAATCCATCCATAACACCACTAGTGCTGCTTTGATGCTCTTTGTATAGATTAAGCCATTATTGCAGCCACCCACCATCATCATTCTCGAGGAATCTGGGCCACTGAAGAACCAGTTGTTACATGAAAAGCACACCTAGCTGGCATTAGTATAAAGATTTTACATAAAATGGCATATGCGCATTCCTCTTCACCTGAGGCAGAAAATTGTTTGGCAGTGGATGGCGGAGCGATGTAGCTTTCTTTTTCCCTTACCATTTTCACAAGTTATTTCTCTCTCAACAGAGGAACAAAAACTTGTCCATCAGGGAGAACAAAGCCATGTAACTGGCTGCTTCCCCACTTGAGCTTAAGATAGCCTGATGTTAATAACAAACTGATGAGAAATTCATTAGGGCTCCAAATAAAAACAATCTCTCCCCGATACGAGGCGAGTACATTATAATTAAACTGATGCCTCTCCGTTTTCATTAGGCCGTGGAGCCTAAAAAATGAAGACAGAGCCACTGAGATGGATGCAATTAAGAACGGTTGTTTTACTACACATTTGTGTCTGAAGCGTAAAACGGTGGTGCCGAGTTAATGCATGAGGTGCTCACGCAGAGAGAAAAACGAGACCCAATGTTGCCACACAAGGAGCCATATAAAGAACGGCTTGACCACAGAGGCACATTGTGGTGCAGAAGGTAGCTTCACACTGTAGTGCGGAGGAATTGGCCTAGTCAGGATTAGTTACACTGCTGACTACTGAGGGGGAGGGACAGGCTGGAGGAGTGCAATAAGACAGTTCACTGCTCCCGATCTTGGACTCTCTTTCTCTCACTTTCCCCCGAACACTCCTTTCTTTCTCTCTCTTTTTCTCTCTACCGCGGCCTCCTCTTAATCTACCATCTCTCTCTCCATCCATCTCTTTCCCTCTGTCTTCCCCTTTACCCCTCTTTTTCTCTCTCTCTCTCTCTCTCTCTCTCTCTCTCTCTCTCTCTCTCTTTCTCTCTCTCTCTCTCTCTCTCTCTCTCTCTCTCTCTCTGAATGAATGTAGAATGCCTCGTTGGTTTCACAGAATTCTGAGATGTCCAGTTGCAACCCAGGCAGAGAGGGGAAACAAAGAGAGGGATGAGACACACAGATTTCTCTGTTCTGCTGTGCTCTGTGCTCGCTGTAGCAGGGGAGGGAGCTGCCTGCTTCTCAGCTGTCAGTGATGCCCTGGCAGAGCCTCGTCTGGCCACAAAGCTACTCAGACCAAGACCATGGAGCGAGATCAGGACTCGAACGCCTCCTCTCCTTCCATCTCAGCACCACTGCCACCACACACATAAAGACAGACAGACTCTAAAACGGATCTGCAAAACATGTACATGCACACAAGCAAACCCGCTCATGCATGCACGGACGCACACACACAAACAGACCAACAGCCTTGAATGTAGAATATTATGAATGAGACCACTCAATATCACCAGTGGCTCTGAATACTGAATTGTATTTCTATTAGATACTTTGAATAAAAACGCATACAATACCAAATATCCTCGCTCCGACACAGCCTTCAGAAAGCCTTGTGTATACAGACAAGGTAACTGGTAGACAAATTGATAGACTTCACCCTCAAAGTGGAACGTAATGTGGAGCAAAGAGAAACATCTAATTCAAACCTCAATCCATCCCTTTATAAAGCAAACCCATTTGTGCAATGACACTAGCACCGCAATTCAAAGAGACAGAATTGTGTACACTAAGCATTAGCCTAATGACAAAACACTAAGAATGGGCCTAATGTGCAAGTTCATCCACAAATTAGCCCCGTTTGCAGCTAGCAAGCAGCACTCTCCTCTGATTCATATCCCCTCCATCACACACACACACACAAACACACACACACTTGCTGGCGTTCCACACACAAGTAACCATGACTGGAGAAAATGTCCGCCATACTTAACCTGTCGACTGAACATAAGGATGGGTGAAACCATTGTGGTTTGACCTCGGGGAGAGAGGGAGCAAGTGGGTCACACTAATGTGGACCAATCATCTCTCCTGGAGTCATTAAGATGATCAATGCCATTCTAATGAGATAACATCTGGAACAAAGGGTCCTAATAGCAGACAGCTGCTGGGCAAAGTGAGCTAATTAGAAGCACATTCGGAGATGCTAACTAATGCAGCAGCCGTTGTGCCCAGGTTTTGGACCCCGCCCCGTAAACTTCCAAAATACAACATGTTGAATATTTCATATCTCCTCTAACAACTAATCACGGCAGTGTCATATCAGTAGTCATGCTTGAGAGAGAGAGAGAGAGAGAGAGAGAGAGAGAGAGAGAGAGAGAGAGAGAGAGAGAGAGAGAGAGAGAGAGAGAGAGAGAGAGAGAGAGAGAAGAGAAAGAGAGAGAGAGAGAGAGAGAGAGAGAGAGAGAGAGAGAATAGAGAGACAGCAATACCTCGACGCCTCGGCTTGACACGAATGCTTATCGAGCGGCACTGAAATTGGTCAATTATGGAGAAAATCTGTTTTGAGGTAACCTTTCAGCTTATTAAATAAGCTATGAATCAATCTTTAGGGCAGAATGGCACTTTGGCTTTTAATGAGTGAACGTGTCTCACTCCCTCTCTTTTCCTCTTCTCTCCGCTCTTTCTGTGTGTGTGTGTGTGTGTGTGTGTGTGTGTGTGCGTGTGTGTGTGTGTGTGTGTACATATGCTTATGCATGTGTGCTTATTGCATAGGAAAATGAGGGAAACAGATGTGTATAAAGATCATTGTGCAGCACTGTGGAGTTCACTACTTCTCATGCTGTTGAAGTTACACACTGTTGATTAAAACACTGAATAAAAGTGGCTCTATTGGAGGACTAAAACCATTAAAAAAAAAATATTAAAAAAAAAATACCTGAACAAAAAAGTCCACCTCCAACACTGGCAGGCAGGCAAGATCCAATTAGTCCTATGCTTAGAAAAAGAAATAATGGAGAGGAGCGTCAAAGAGAAACTTTGTAATAGTGTCTGTAAAAGTGTCTCTACAAGTCTTTGGTAATCATGAATAAATATAATTACCATGAACAAAGAGCATTGTGTGGTCTAACGTGAGCTTAAAAGACACCCAATTGTTAGACCAATGAAGCATTAATTACATCTAATGGGGAAAAAAGGGAAAGGATAAAAAAAAAAAATTTCCAATCACACAGTCCCTCTCTCCCATGCTCTCGCATGTTGTCTCATCCTGTGCACAACAGAATCCCTTTCCTTTATGTAAATTTTTAATCAGTTTTATTTCAGATAACATCCGAATGCACCTACAGAGAATTTAAACCCATGTGGAAAAGAAGCTAAAGAATGTCCCATGTCATATTTTGCATAAATATATTAATGTCAAATTCAGTGCAACATCAACAATTGGCATTGCGTTCTGTAGTCCTTGTGAGCTTCTGTCTATTGTTTTATCATTTCCCCTCTCCACTGCGTTTGATGGAAAACTGTCCCATCTACTGGAAAGGATTTCTAAGATTTTGAGACAAATACAGCATGGGAACTCCTAAATGGGAGCAGAAAACAAGTCATTTGTGCCAATGTTTTATTAAAATAAAAACTTGACATTTAATTTTAAAAAGTAGAATCTTAATTAAGACAAACATCTGATTAACTACATTAAAAAAATGAAATCAAAATAACAACATAAAAACAAATGCAAGTCACTATTTTTACCCTGCATTGATTTTCATCTTTAGGCTCATGATCAAGAGACAACAATAAGGAATGTATTTCCTGTATTTTATTTCAGGCTTATTCTATTTCATACAATGTATTGACTTTTGGCGTATTTAATTGATTTCAAAAGGTATGTTATGCTACTGAATAAATAAAATACCATAAAATTCATTCATTGCTCCGATTCATATAAATCTGGTACTTCTGAAAGATAGTACTGTGTATGGGGGAGGTATAGTAACACCAGAAAACTACATTAGTATGGGCGGTTAGGGGAATAGGAAGAAATACCATCAGGTTTGAGTGCAGTCGACACTGCAGCAGCACTATTCCACAGAGAGCACGACAACGGCGGTGAAAAAGCTCCCAACTAACAGTAATTGGTTTTAAAATAATAGAATTCATTACAGTTATGGCGCTTGTTCAGAAATGCAAACAGGGGAGGAAAAAACATTCACTGGAGACTTGGGCTGAACTGCTTCACTAAAAACCATGGGGAGATGAAAGGCATAATTCAAATGACAATTTTAGAACCCTTAGTTCATTTATATCAGAAGCTCCGAAGATGTTGCCGGCATAATAACATCAAGATTTTTTTTTCTGTTCTTTTGTTCTACTTGCAAGGCTTGGAAGGAACTTTTTTCCTCTCAATTTCATTCTTTTGTGGTAGCAAATTCCTCCTCCTCACACTGAGACATGAGAGGTGACACACAAACAATCTAGCAAACAACACCCGTCGGCAGCAGAGACAGCCAACTGAAAGCTAACATGGGAAATCTTGACAGGAAGGAAGAAAAACACCTCACACATGACAGTGAATTTGCTGCTTGTCTTATTAAATGACTGTGTAATTACACACATCACGGGTCTGCATTGTAAGGTCCTGTGTTTTTATCACATCCTGTGGCAGACTATGTTTGATCCAAGGCCAGCTTCTCAGGTGTGAAGATGGCATTCACCCAATCAGCCTTAAAAAAAAAATCTCTCAACACCACTCAGGACATAAAGATACAGGTCAGCCATCTCTCAACATGATTGGATGTCAGCTCACCCGCTGGGTCTATATCCAACATCAAGGACATCATCATTTGGAACACTATACATCCGCCATCAAATCAGCCTTAGGCCAATATCCAGTAATTGGCCCCATTCTCAAGAAGTGCTTGATATGGTTTGTACACCAAATGATGGATCCAAAAGCCTATAGAGCCTATGTCAAAACATCAGCAAGAAGAGATGAAGATTTTTTTTTTTTATTTTACTCATATTTATTTGGCACAGATACCTGAAGAAAAACAAGACCACCATATGGCTGTGCATTAAAAATTGATGCGGCATGTAAGTGAGGGCACCAGAGCCGAGTGACAAGGTGGAGGAAGTAGAGATAGTGAGCACAGCATGTGCGGGGGAGCAGGGATGTGCCTTTCCGCCACTCTCTGTCACCGATGTCTAAGGTGAAAAACAACCTGGGCAGACGAATCCATAGCCAGCCTAGAACATGTCTCAGCGTAACACATGTGGCCCTGAGTCAGTGTCATGTCAGGAGCACAGGGTGTCAATAAGCAAATATGGCTCACATGGAGGGATGGGGTCAGAAAAGAGATGACGGTTTAGTGTGTGTATCTCTGAGGAGAAGCAACTGCAGTGGAATAAATAAGAAGTGTGAGATAGTGATGTGGTGTCAGTCTATGGGCAGAATGCATAAAAGGGATATACAGAGAGAACAATGAAGGAAAGATAGTGATTTAAATGGTGTGGTTCTCCGAGCATGACCGATGTGTTGTTAGCAAGGGACTGCATCTGTTCATCATAGTGGCGCCGGTCTGATAAATAATTCAGGTCCGATTGCATAAAAGTGTGGTCAATACAAGAGGTCTTATCGATAGCAGGCGAGGTAACGCGTGCTTCCTCACAGGCCCTGACTGTGCAAGTGAAGCGTTAAAAGGAAAAAGCAGAGTGGACCCGCTAGGGGCTGGCTGTCTACCGCCATGTCAGAGGCAGTCTCACTTTTAAATCTGTACACAGGAAAGATAACAATGATGAATCTGTTCTTTTTCCTTCTTTTCTCCCCTCCCTGTCTACAATTGGAGGGTGAAAGTATTGATCAGAGAAGACAGATCCATTTGAATGCTGTTGAGCCATTTCACACTTATTCTCCCTTTTAAAGATCAGACTTCTAACAAATGGCATTAGTGGCAGACATAGTGGTGTGCTACGCGGGTTGAGAGAAACCCATTAGGTCAATTCCATAGCAGCAATGTGGCTTTTCAGCCCCTATGCGCTGCACCGAATGGCCAATTCAATGGGCATCCACTGCCACCAAGTGCTAGCCTTCAGTACTACAACAACTACTAGAGAACTGCAGTCATTGCAGCCTCTATCTGACCAGAGGCATCAACGACCAACAACTGTGTTTATAGCAATGAGAGTGATACACCCTCAGCAAGCCAGATAAAACTAAGATCCAATGCCATCAACGGTGTTGTAAAATATCCCTAATGACATACTCAGCCCTCATCCGTTTCCTTAAGTGCACTGCAAAGTTCGGCTGGGCACAACGGAGAACAGACAAAAGAAAAAGTGATAAAACTTGAAGGCTGCCATTTCAAAATGGTGGCCCATCTCTCCTGGGCACCCTTAAAAAGGAAACTGCAAGCCAGACAATAACACAGCAAGTGATCTGGCCTTGATCATGTCACCAATCATTACAGTGGAGAGCTGTCTAGGGAATCAGGGGGAAGCTGGCTGTTGATGAGGCGATTATGTGGCTTTACTCTTGTGCGTCCAAGTATGACGGCGCTATGAAAGCGCTGAAGCTGATAGGGAGAGACTATACCTTGTTAGCACTCTGTTGTGCTGAGTGGACTAGTTGGCTGAGCAGAGGGGGTCTCCCACAGGGCCTGGTGGGCTTACTGCAGGAGTAGGAGGATTATAAACAGGCCATAAATGTGTCTCTCTCCAAGCCCCACAGCTAGAACAACTTTGGTTTCCCCTCACGTTGACCATAAGTCCCTGTGAACAGCCACCTCTCTTTGCCCTCTTCTTCCTCATCCACACATAGTTCCAGTTGTGAAATAGATGTTTTGAATCAGTAGGCTGTATGCACATGCTTGTGTGAACACTGTCCACTATACACATAGCATCTGTCATTGTGTGAACACTGTCCACAGTGAAAGGCAAATCCACATATCATCTGTCATTGTGAAGTCACACTGTATTTGGTGCAGATAGGAAAATGCACAAGAGGGGAGAGGCTGGGAAGGTTATGAACAAAAGTGCATTATCACATCAGCCACCACACACGTTCCCCATGCAAATCTTGACAAACTCAGACACAGCCCACATTTCACAGAGATCACATCTAGAAAAAGAAGACAACTCCATCAACCAAAGCAAATAACTTGCTAAATATACACAGATGTGGAGAAGGGAATCAAAAAGCTAAAGAAGCAAATAAAGAAATCGGGAGTGACTGGAGGAGCGGGCAACCATAAAACATGGGGATACACGGAATTTCACAGCTGTGTGAACAGTTAAAGCAGATGCGATGGGATGTGATGGTGGATGCATACAGAGAGGCGGGTTGTAAAAATATGCTATAAAGTTTATGGAGCCTAATGCGGCCCTGCAGGAGCCTCCTGCCGAGCTGAGCAATGCCGGCAGTGCCGTCGAGTGTGTGACAGAGCTGTGGGGGAGAAAAGTACAACTGAGAGCATAGGCAGTATTCACAAGCTCCATCATTGGTATATCCAATATAGTGGGAATGTGCGCGCACACACACACACACACACACACACTATATATTATGTATACACATATAAAATTCACAGATATGCAATCATCAGAACTAAAAATCCTGCATATTTTCTTTCTCCCTCCCCCTCTCCAAGATACACTCTATCATACTCTATCTCTCTCCTCCACAATATCTGAATCTAAGCTATCATATCCAAGACTAATGGAACTGCAGGGAAAATAACAGCGCTACTTACTACATGCACAGACACACAAGCATGCATGCATGCACACACACACAAACACACACGCACTCAAACACAAATTCAGACAGACTATAAAGCATTGCCATAGCCCCCTTTCGATCCAATATCAGCATACTGTGACCACTCCAGCCTTTCATGTTCCCTTCAAAATAATGAGATCCAGCTCTCCCCTTTTGATAGAAGAGGACTGATTGTTTCTGCCTTTGAAAAGACATATGTTGTATAATACAGGGGAGAGGAGATGTGTGGAAAATGAAGGAAGGAAGCAAGGAAAGAAGGAAGGAAAAGAGCAGTAAGAGAAAACAAAAGAAAAAGAGATGCTAAAAGAAAAGTAAGAGAAGGAAGTAAAGAGAAAAGGGACCTCTCTTTCTCATCCCCAGTGGGAGCTGGTGTTGACTTGATCCTTCCCACACAGCCCGCCCCCTATCATCGCTAGCCGTGTTTTTTTTATGTTAAACCTTCGCTTCTTCCACAGCCAGCAAAGGTCAAGCCAACCATGAATGCCTGAAGACAAGTCATTCAGCAGAAACTTGCAAAGTTGACTTGATAAATCTGTTTTGGGTCTGTACACCGTGAAGTTGAACAACATTATGTGAAAAATGAGACCTAAGCAATTACACTATTAACTCAGATAGCAATAGGTCATGTTAGATATACCATTGTATTAGTGGTCATCGAAGTGAACTTTTTCACTTTGCTCAATTTCAAAAGATTTTTAAAGGGTAGTGTTCGAGACAGAAGAGTAGAAAAAGCTGGTAATAGTAAGGTTTGTCAAGAGACAGAAAAGAGTGCTCCAGCACAATACGGCTTAATTCAATTGTGAAGCACTATTATTCAAATCCCTTCGCCTTCCCAAATCCAATATGAGTTCTCAGAATTCTTTCAGACAGAGAGGTGTAATAACCCTTTATAAAAATGTCTACAGATTGGATGAAGAATGAATCAATCAGATCCCACTTGACATTTCAGAATTAATTCTCGACAGAAAAGAAATTTAAATTATATGCGAAAAGGTGTCTGCATAAAATCTAACTATACTGAAGTGTAAATACAAGCTCAAAGGGTTGGGGGTGAAAATGAACATTTTTTATTTTTATTTATTTTTTTATTCTGGCTGAGCTCTAGGCAACTTTGACTAATGGTCCCGATGGAAGAAGCAAAAGCACTCGTCTCTGCTCACAATATTGCTCTGGTGTCATTCCAGTGAAAACAACATAAGTTCATGAGACAAAATCAGGCAGTGAGACATAAGCTCAAAGACAATGAGTGCATATGTACAAAAATGGAATGATATTCATTTTTCTCTCAGATTTGTTTTCTTAGTTATCCTTTTGAAACAAAAAGGTAAATTTAGTGCTGAGTATTATATATTGGTACCGAGTATTCATATATCGTATTGTAAGCATCTGCCCTGCTAAAGTATCTTTGAGCAAGACACTGAATTCCTACCAGCTCCAGTATTGCCGTTGTAACTGACCCTGCTCTCTGAGAGTGAAAAGAAACAAAATAAACATACTTGAGTAAATGAAGCAGCAAACATTCGGTATCCATTAAAGGCTTTAGTACAAACTGACTACAGATTAGCTGAAGATACACCATTCGACTTTAGTTTGTCAACTAAATCCTCTCTTATCATCTCGGTCTCGGACAACTTTTTATGTCCATCAGATGAACTCCAAAGGAAGCTTTCAGCCAATCAAAGAAACATCTTATTCAAACAGTCCCCTCCAGAGCATGTTTCCTTGATCTTAATTTGGATGGAATCTATGCTGAACAGTGGATGAGGGCATGGGAGGCACAAGCTATTGATTCATTTTTCATTGCCGTTCTTTTAAAGCACCAAGGACATGTGCCACATCAAATCTGCTCAACCCTCAGCACCCAGTTTAATAGCTTGCTTGAAACAAAAAGTCTTTTGAGGCATGTGGGTTTAAAAGGTAAAGAGGGGAATGAAGGAGGGGGGGGCCTTGATTTTCTTTCAGGCTCACCATATGTTTTTTTTTTTTTAAAGGTCCTTCGTAAGCTCTTGGCACAGTGAACGAGCACCGAGTTGGAGTAAAAGAGGAGGCAGATGTCTGTTTGTCCTCATATCCATGCAACTCTCTTTCTCGCTCCCTCTTTCCCCATCTGGATGACTTGCAATCCTCTGGCCTTATTGATAATTTCTTCTTGTTTACTCTCCTCGTCTCTGTCCCCATTCTCTGTCTAGACCCTCGGCAAAAACTTAAACCAGCAGTCAACATGAGCAGAAGTGGAGCATCAGGTGACAATGAGCACAGGTGGCTATGTACAAAGTCAACCAATCAAGTGCAACACACACAGATGCGAAGGTCATTCATTTGCTTGGGAATATAGACATCATCTCCTCGAGCAAACAGAAAACACAAGACATAGGAAGGAGGGCTAAAAAATATCACCGGTTCAATGAAGACAGATCTGAATTCTGGCTTTCAAGTTTTGCACTAGAATAAAGATGAAGGAAAATTTTCAAGGTTATCTTGTCCAGTGTTATACTAGTGATACAAACAATAATCTCTGTGGAAACTATGTGTAACTATACAACCGCTAACCATAGCCACAGAGAGCACTTTCCCTGAGTTTAACTTAATGAAAAAGAAAGACCTTGTAGTCATTCTGATTCACATTCTATGACATACAAATGCCAGCTTTCCACGTTTTAGGCCCCATGCTATTTCATGAATGACAGCTCTTTCTCATGCTTGCCACATCTCACCGCCCAACCACATCTGAGCACTGTTCTGTCAACCATTTTCAACACCTAACACATTTTCACACACTGGAAAAGAGGTCATTATTAAAAATATGTCTCGGCCACTTTACAAGAGAAAAGGTCCACCTCCAATACCTATGTGGGTGGAAGGAATCTATTTCATTTTAAAAGAAAAGTTTTGTCCATTATTCCAGGAAAGGAACAGAGAAAAATGCTCAATTCTGTAAACCAACTCAGCTAGTGCCAACACATACTCATCTGGTCTCGTCTCTCAGGTTTGAGGTGTTTTTGGCTCTTTGCGCACGCAGAGACACACACACGCATATACAGTACACATCCACACAAGCAAACCATCACTCTCAGAGCTGACCAGCGTGTTACCGTGGAAACAGGCAGGGGGGTCTCATACAGATATTGATCACCTCCCTGTGGTCTGGAGATGGTTACTGCAGGTCAACACATGGAACACACACTCATTCTCTTTAGCACGTGCGCTCTCGCTCCTTTAGTCTCAGCATTATTCCATCTGAGCTGCAGAGCCTGTCAATGGTAGTATAGAGAAAGGGAAGTCTGCTTTCACAATAACACCGCAGGAGTCATTGATAGATTGTTGTTAGAACGTGGCGCTGGAGTTGTGACGTAAATCAGGCCAATCTTTACAGAGACTGAAGCTATAAAGCCGTCATACTGGTCAATAGGCTGCTGCAGCACAGTGCCCTAGCAGAGCTGTCTGGCCGGTCTGGACATTTCTCGTCTACCTGCAGGCACCTTGATAGCCAGCTACGTGGGCTACTCATCTTCCCCTCAAACTTGATCAAGGAGGTGGGGAGGGCAGATGGGACTTAGCAGTGTTGTACACTTACACGCTGGCCAGACTGGATTAGAGCCAATTCACACAGTCCTCTATTCCCGCCTCATTCTCTACCTGGAGAGGGGAAAGTGCCAGAGAGATTTCATGCCTGAGACAGAGGAGTAAGTGTTGCGAGTTCCCTATAGACAATCCTAAACAACACCCTCCATCCAGCACCTCTGAGAAGGCTCCCTCCCGCCGAGGCGCGCTGACAGCGTGAAAATGGGAATCTGCCAGCCAAGCAGGGAGCTAACTGTAGCCCACAATCGGCTAACCAGGCTAAACGCTTTCCCCCTGGTTCTTTAGCTCTTTGAGTGGGGCTTTTAAGACTGACAGCTCCCAGCTTTCACTACGTTAGTCAGCTCTGCGGGCTACTGCTGCGGGATCGACACAGAGGTTACAGAGGTCAGGTCAAATGGTTCAGAGTGCTCTTGAGTTTGAAGAAACTTCTTGATAATCAGGGTCTTTGGCACCTTCTGACATGGTGTGCAGAACTTCTGAAAGTAGGCCTCCACATCCTCGGATGAGTGGTCATGATACAAGCAGGGGTAATTCTGTCATATTCCATTTACTGAACACAATGTAGTCATTGCTGCTGATCGAGAGCTACTCCATCCACCTCCATACAAGCCTAGCCAAAAACCCACTCTTCCCGCAGAAATAACCAAGCACAAAAGAACAGTTTGACAAAAGAGGGAGAAAAAGCAATCGATACAAAACGTCTCTCTGTAAAATGCCTCAAAGAGCGAGGTTTGTCTGGGTGCCTGGACAGAGCAGAGGCCAGGTCACAGTGTGCTGCTTTACCTTGTCCTTGTTCCTGTTAAGCTTTACAGTCCCCTTAATCCTTAAGAAGCTCTCAAAAAGCAATGAAATACCATTAAAAGGTGACAATTCAACACTCTCAAAAGCAATAACTGAGCGTTTTTTTCCTGAAAGCCTCTCAAAAATCAGGTCCAGCTCTTTACAAAGGCAACAGGGTGCCACTTTGTGAGAACTTGAGAGAGAAAATCTGCTATTGCCGCATTACAGTGTGGAGAAATGAAGAAGTATTGGCAATCTGTTGACAGTGTATATTTATAAAGATTATTGGAGTCTTTTGTAAACTAGAGGGAGGGAAAGTGAAATGACATCCACAACAAAAACAAGAGCATACATTTGTGAGACAGAGGTGACATGCCTTAATGTTTTGGAATAGAGACAGGGGTGTTGACAACAAATTCAAATATATAGCTATGAATACTGCCACTAAATTAAACTAGCCCAATATTTCTGTGCAGGGGAGAAAAAATGCACTTAATATCTTTTCCACTGTTCAATAGGTTGTGTGTGTGTGTGTGTGTGTGTGTGTGTGTGTGTGTGTGTGTGTGAGAGAGAGCATGCACATTAAGTGTGTGTATGCATGCCCAAGTCTTATTAAGTGATACATTCTCAGTATGTGTGCTGTCTCAAAGACAGAATGAACACAGTGAAAGCCATTTAGATGCAAAATGTTCCAATAAACAGATTAGATTGCAGATTATGATTATTTGTGTAAAAACTATCGCTCATTGTTGGTATTACAATATTCAAATGCTAATAGGTGTTAGACTGCAATCCATTTCAAAAGAGAAACGGCAAAAACCAACAAAAGGATTCCCAGTTCATTTTCAGGCTGTATAATTTCAAAATCCCTCATTTGAACGTGCTACCATTTATATGCAGGAATTGTGTTGGCAATTTATAGCCCTTCCAAATTACAGCCCATTAGCAATATCAAGGCTGAAAATAAACATCCAAGCCATAAAAATGACCTCACTTGCACATTCTGGAACGTACTTGACAACATCTTTCCAAAGGGGAAAGGAGAGACAGTAGGAGGGGAGGATGGAGGGAGAGAGGGAGGGAGAATGAAGACAGATACATGGAAAGAACAAGACTCAGAAGCCAAATAAGTAATGGGCTACTTACCGAAACTTTGCTCCCAGTTATCTGCATGCAGCGGTCAGCGAAGAGGGGAGTTAATGTGCAAAAAGACACAAACAGCACAAT
The DNA here is from genome assembly GCF_048128805.1 of Centroberyx gerrardi. NCBI lineage: Eukaryota > Metazoa > Chordata > Actinopteri > Beryciformes > Berycidae > Centroberyx > Centroberyx gerrardi. The sequence continues at coordinate 19,750,461 of NC_136012.1, forward strand.
CATTAGTAGGCCAGAGAATCCTCTCCACATTACAGGTAGAGAGGCATTAGCGTAACTTGACATCACAAACATCCCTCACACAACTAGCACACACTAATACTGCTGACATTTTTAATGGACAAATGGACAACAAGAGAAACTTTGCAGTTGAAGGCACATATTGGAAAAGAAAGTGTCTGAGTTTGGCAGCCGCAAGGTCAAATTAAATTTTTTTTTATTTACAGTCTGTGACTCAATGAAACATCAAGAAAAAGCAGTTAGTAAAGGATAACTAGTTAATTTTGAATCCCTCCTCTTTGTTAAGGTAATATTGATAAACGACGACAATAACTGTGGAAGTGATGAATCAACATAATGAGACACGTTGATTCCCACACAAGGGTATTCATTAAATGATTAACTGGCCAAAATTTGATTGTCCTTGCAATTGATTGATTGGTGTAGATCCATCCCCTAAAAGGAACAGTGGCCAATGTGGACAAACAGGTTGTAGAGGGTCTCCCAAGGCTAAAATCAATCAGCTGCCATCAGCGCTGGGCTTCAGGTGTCAAATTTGTGTGGCATAGCTACCTTGAGCCCATGCAGTCAGCACGATTCCTCGAGTTTAACCTTGTTATCTGTCAATAGTGGCAGGTAGCGGGAGCGTTTTTTTATTACTGCAACTGTGGTGCTTGTTTCACAGTAGGAGGGTGTCTGTCAGCCAGGTAAATGTATTCTAATCTGTAGCTGAGCACCTCTCTCTCTGCTGCAAGTTCTGGAGGCAATGGACGTTGATTACAGTATGTTACAGGACTCACTGCACACTCCTGTCTTTTTCCCTTCTTCACTTTCTCTCCCGTTTTCATTTTCTCCCGTTCTCTCTCCCTCTCTGCCTCCCTCCCTGCCATCTCTTCCAATCTCCCTTTCCATCCCTTTTACTGTCACTCTCAAACTCTCCCACTCTGTGGCCATTTGATGCTTGGTTTCCCCTGTTCATCCCTCTACCAAGAGTTTATGACAGCCATAAAGTCAGTTTTAAATGTGTCGCAGCTTGATCATGCACATGCTACTTTTTAATCATAAATCCACATTTCCCCTGGCCTCCGATGAATGTAGCATGTCATTGTCTAACTTTGGGGAATATTTCACACTATCTGCATACCGCAGGCACCTTGAGATGAGTCACACGGATGTAAATTACAACTTAGATATTTTCCACGGCTGTTGTTATGACTATAAGGTAGGATATTTGTCTTTGAATCGTGTTTTAGAGCAGCTTGACCTAAAGAACAGACACTATCTTGAGACTGCACAGACAACAGTCAGGGAGGAGCTTGAGGGGGAACAGCACAGTTTCACTAACTTCAAGTTGCTATTTTGCACACAATGTAACACCTTGTAGTCACTAAAACAGGGACAAAACTCCTGTCAGTTCTCAGGAAAATAACACCCCAGGTAATAATTTGAGTAGTGCTGAGGTATTACCTGGTGTGATATGCTAATGAGCATCTCCGGTGCTAAATTATAATTATATATAATAATACAAAACACAGTATAAACAAACTACTGAGGACATGTCACCTTATCATGAGAAAGGGTATTTTTTCTCTTTCCCAAACAAATGCAACCATTACCAATTGTTCATGGTGTAAATCTATATATTATTCATTATAAACACTCATCATTGTAATGAGAAAGGGCCTGGATTATCTGAGCAACTGTCAAGCTCTGTGAAGAGACAAGGTGGTACATTGGTGGTCATATCCAATAGACCCATCTTAAAATGCAATTGCAATTATATGGCTGCACAAAATACTGGACAATCCCCCTTACAAGACCCTGCCATCACACCCTTCCTGACTCCCTGAGACACAGCACATTTGAATAGAAACAAAAAAAATCATCCATGGAAGGAATAAATGATTGCATTAGTGTAAAAGGCATGCTTTGGTAGTTTTATGATGTTGGCACACATTTAACAGGGAGAAAGACGAGAAAGACAGCAAGAAAAGAGATAAGAGAGAAAGGCAACTGTTCATGCAAAGTCAATGGTCAAGGATGTCCACAGACATACTCCTGCAAAAGCGGAGCTAGATTCCATTCAAACACACAACTTATATTCAAATGAACAGGGTCAATGTAGAAGTTTTCCTTGAAAAGACATTCCATTTTGCGTTTGGGGTAATTTGCACGACTCCTGCTGAGGCACCCTGGTAGAGCATGGGAGTGTTCTCAATCTTGCCTGGTGATAGACTAGTATAGAGGTGGCAAGAAAAACTCACACTCTTGAAAGACATATTTGACAGGAGTAAACAAACTAATAATCTGCCTACTCTCCCATTAGCTATAATTTCAAGCCAGATAGCTTTAAAGAAATAGTCCAGATAGTATATCAACATGCTAATACTTTGGTAGAATGATGAACACGTAAGAAAGATGTGATTTGGGAGGCAAATCGAAGCAAAATCATCTAAAGCTATTGAAATTCAAGGTTTTTTAGGCTGTTCCTTCTATGTGGAAGAAAAAGAATAATGTTGCATTTTGTGAGGCACCAAATCACTCTCTCAATTGAGCAGGTCTGTAGAGAGAGAGGAGAAAAAAGGCCACAGGATACTAGGGGATATTTCTTGTTCAACCAATATTTACAGATTTAAACATCCATCTCCAATGCAATCTCAGCAAGCCCACATACTCTGCATTAGCTGTAGCTTAAGGGAGATGGATGGGTGTTCAAGTCTAAATGGATGGATTTGGAGTATTGACGTGGGCATGGGGGGGGGCTGGTGACATTCATGAATGCCCTCACTGACCTTTGTACACACGTGTATTTTCATGACTGCAGTAAAAATAAGATGTCTACATAAGAATAAAATAAAAGTCATTACAAATAACACTGTCTTGTCAAATATTTGACGGTGACATTATGACCCAGTCTAGAACAAACAGGAAAATTAGGTGTGAGTGCATTAATGAGTGAGTGGATGGATGCAAGTTAGTCCGTTTCCCTGAAAAAAACAGAAAAGTCCCACCAAAGCCCCAAAACAGTGATCTCACCAGACAGCAATCATCTTTGGTAGAGAAAGAATTAGACACACATTAAAGGTAAAGGCACCACAGCAAAACAGAGAGACCCCAGCATCTAGAAAACGCACCACTCCCATTCACTCTTATTCACCTATCAACATTTAACATTTTATTTTAATCTAGTGCACACTACATTTCTCATCATTGACCAGTAGACCCTGCAAAAGAATATAGGCTTAATCCGGGTCAAAAAATTTGACCATTTCTCAAAAACAGCCCAATTAGTTAAAGGTTAAAGCAATTATGAAACCAACCTTCCAAAAGACTGACTAAAGTATCTAAAGTTTAGTGCTTCTGAGGCATTAAAATGTACCGCACTTGCTTAAGGTTTGCAGAGAATATGCTGATTGTGGGCTATGCATGGGCTCTAGCTGTGAAGATTCCCCTCAAATTAAGGATATGAAGACCAGGATCAGACTATTAAAGACATCACAGAGCACAGGATCACTCAAAGGCAGTTTAGACAACATTCTCACAAGCTGCAGGCTGGAAGGCTTTTGCTCCATTTTCACTATATTTATTTTATACAAATAGATTTTCTCTCTTCCCATCTACCAGGAGCTCATATTCCCACAAAATATCCATTTGAAGACATTAGTCCATCTTGAAAAGTTATTCAACCTAGTATTGAGTATTTAAATCATATTTCTCTTAAAACAAGTGAAAAAATTGCAATAAGATAATTCCACTTGCTTCCACTGCATCAACTTGTTTCATTGATATTCTAGAATTCTAGGAAGCATATGACTCTTGTCTCTAGAAAATTCCTGAAACAAGAAATTGCATTTTTAAGCGAGTTAAATTATCTAACCCGTTTGGCAGATTGTTTTTCACTTGTTTTAAGAAAAATAAGATTTTTAAGACTCAATACAAGATTAAATAACTTGCTAAAATGGATATTTTTTGCAGCGACCCCCTGCTAAATTCCTCTACAGAGGAATAATTGGCCTGCTGTGTAATCCTGTGTCTTTCTCAGTTACACAAATAGGTTGTGTGTATTGTCTTTCTTACTGAGAAGGGGATTTGGTAGCAGTGTCACACATTTATCACCCAGAAACACGCATAGATGTCCCCTACACTGTTAAGCTCAAACTAAGCTGGTTTCCTGCCCACTCCTATCACAGCAGTATGTGGCAAAGTGTGTATGTGTGGGTGTGGATGTGTATGTGTGCACATGCATGAAGCTGTACATGTGTAGATACAACTACAATCATCACTGACATTGAACCGTTCCCCTCCTTCAACCCTACCGAATATGGAAGCAGGGTGCTGACAGACATCCCTTTTTGTCCTCTGTCCTTTGACTACACAGATTACGTTATTCATTTGAATAAAATATCAGTGCTCACAAAGCATAATGGGCCCTGTGAAGAATTCAATCATCTCGGGTAATCATCATTATCAATAATGCCAGTTAATTACCATAACAATGAGGAAGGTAATAAATGATGATGTCAAGAGTAGGGCCACCAGGTTCGGGGAGCGACGGGGACAGAAATCACTTTTCTTCTTCTGTGCTGATGTGATTTTCACCTCACAAGCATGGCCATAACTTCATAAAGAGGATGGGGGAATTTACCCTAAAACTCATGGATTACCTTCAAAACTCAGTGGCTTTACTGCTGTTTTTGGTTTAGAGTGATGCAAGGGTCATGTTCCAGATTACTGTGCACGAAGGGGTAACACACTCCAAAATCGAGCGAAAACCTGCTTCCCTCCCCAAATATAAAAGCACCTGAGAGAACACAGTCCAACAAAAGCGTTTTGATAAGCACCCAGAAAAACAAGGAAGAAAGTAAATGAAAGTTGCAATCAAAGACTTGGGGCTCAAGCATGAAAAGAGGAGAGAGAGAGAGGGGGAGAGAAAACAAGATATAAGAAAGAGAGCCATAAAGCAGAGGATCAGGTTAAACTCATTATTCTGTAGCGTCTTGTAGAGTGTCATGATATTTCATCCCACCCACTATAACTACACAGTACACACTCACTCAAGGTCCATCTGAGAAAGAGCTCTTTGGTTTATTCTCCCACTTACAGATTTGGCAGTGGCTGAGATGTACTGGACCACCATCTCGCGTTTGGTGCTCAGGTCCTTCCCACGCAGCGGGGCTTTGCGTTCCTCATTCAGGTTCATGTCCTCCTGAAAACAGAAGTGCACAAACAATGCAGAGAAAATGAGGAGAAAATTTCTTCTTATATTCATAAACCTTATTTAATATTAACTAATGTTTAATGGCAGAGACTGGGAATTAACCATATTTAGAACAACAGATTTAAGCAGAGTATTAAACAGATAAAATGCGAAAAACTCGATAAGCATATTTTAAAAATATTTATATTGGCATTTCTGCTTTATTAGACAGAACACATTAGAAGGCAATAAACAGAATAGGAGGGAAAGAAAGGAGATGGCAGGAAACTGAGCCAAAACCGAATCATCAACACCCATCATCAACCCTAACCCTAACCCAAATAGGAAGCCCAAACACTTCAACCTAATAAAAACATTAACATTCAAGTCTTTCAAAACCTAAAATTGTGAACCAAGTTATTTACTGAGCAATAATTTCATGACAGAATGACAGAATAATTTAAATGACAGAAATATTCTCTTTGGAGCCCCTAAAAAATTATACTTTCATTTCCACTATAACCCTTTTTCATCAGACCCTGTCCTTCTACGGTTGAATACGTTTCGTCTCCGTCTTTATGTCTTTGTTATAGTCGGGAGGTACAGCAACAGGAAATAATGACAGTAATAATTAGTCAGAGAAACAAAAGCAGCAAGGCTACAGCAGGATATACTGTACAACTCACCTCTGAACAAGAGAGCAGAATCAAACAACACAGCCTCTATTGAGGCCATGCAATCACATCAGATAGGCAGTATCTGCGTCTTATTGGGAGTATTATCTTTGTGCTACTTTCATTCTGCATCACAAAAGAGGTCTTTCATGTGAGGGAGATGAGGGGATGGAGTGAAGGCCGGACAGAGCACTAAAAGCTAGGGAATGACATGATGATTAGAATGGAGGGGGGATGTTTATCAGGAGCACTCTCGCACAAAGAGATGGCTGAAATAAAAAGAGAGAAAAAACATCCTCCTCAGAGTTTTAGGACGGGGAAGCTATTGTTGTGGAGCCATGCTGCCCTCTGCTGGGGAGCGAAGAGAATGATGCATTCTTCGGTTTAGCTCAGGGATCTCAGAGCATTTGCCATGGAGGGCCGAGCGTGTGCAGGTTTTCGCTCCAACCAAAGACCACACCAGGTGTTTTCACCGATTAGTTCCTCCCTCTCATCAGTGAAATCAGCTGGAGTGGTATTTGGTTGGAACAAAAAATGCAGATTCTCAGTCCTCCATGGCACATGTTTTGAGACCCCTGGTTTAGCTGATCTGATTTGGCAGTGATTCCCCTCCATCTAATTCACAACAGTGGCCAATGTAAAGACTAGGAAACTGACCTGATAAATGAAGCATATGTCTACTCAATAAAAACACTGTATCATATAATGGTTTGAACTTCTTGCGTCTAATCTGGCTTTAACAGTGCTTGCTTCATTTGTCAGTGGAGCATGGGCAGGATTCCCATCCAGGGGCACCATGACCTAAATTCCTCCAACTACATTTCCTCTAGTAAATACCCTCTGAGCTAGAAAGCCATTAACATCCTTTTTGTGGCACAGGGAGAAAAAAACTGCAGCTGAAACTTTTACAATTGGCAGTTTTTTACCCAAGGAAACCAGCAGGTTTTTTTAATTAATCTCTGAACCCTGCTAATTTAGCTGCTTAATTGGCATTCAATAAACGTGGCAAGGAGGAGAGAATATGTTATAGGAGGGGGTAGGAGTGGCGGGGCCTGCGGGACGCTTGTCAGGGGCAAACTGGAAGAACGAGCCCTCCACTTTTTGCCTCCAAGATGATTTATGCTCTTTTATTAATTATACCCTCATAGGCTACATGGAAGAGTCCTAAGATATCTCTGACTATGTTGCTTGGGTAATTGAAATTACTACATTGGAGCTTATATCCATGACAGTGGAGTTATCTAGAAATATGTTCTAGATCTTGTTATCTCATGTTTGTCTGGCAAGGTCTGCTAAGCAGTTGCTAATCTGACTGGGTTTGTCTTGCATTTGCCCAAATCAGAATTAATCTCATTCTGCGGCAGTTGGCATACTCGGCATCGTGGAGGGGAATTGGGGGACACTGTCCCTCCCAGTGGACCATTGTACCCCCCTCTGAGGGGGGAAACACACACGTAAAAATACTTACCTTTTGTCAAATTATTGATTTGTTCTGGTGCCAACACTGACAGTTGGAAACAACCTCAGAAAACAGAGCAAGGAAAAATTATGTCCAAGATGGACAAACATTTCAGGCCAATGCAGAGCAATGTGCCTGTGAACACAGCCCAACCCAGGGTGTCTGGGGCTTTGGGCATCCACAGGCTTCCATTCGCAAGGATAATTAATGGCTACCATCATATCATATGGATACAATCCAAGCTATGAGAAAAGTGGATCTAAGAGGAGCAGAAGAGGTAAAAAACTGTTTGCTCTGCTTCAACTGTGACAAATCGATTATTTTGTCCACTGCCCCCAAGTTTGATTCATGAGGAGCGTGTAAGGGCACACATAGTGGCTCTCCTGTTGGCTGGTTTTAGTGTCCTGGTGCAGAGTGTAACTGCTGAGGGATCACATAGGAGCTTATTACTGGGAGTGTTCATCCTGGCAATGGGGCAGAGAGAGGCACATAAAACCGCAAACTAGCCACACCTGCACTGCAATGTTACATTTCTCTTTCACTGGTCCTGCCTGTTCCCCCTCAAAGCTATACACAGTAATCTTAACAGTGAGCAGAAAACTCCTCAAGAACGGTAACAGAGACAGATTGGCACTGGACTCAGATCAATTCAGTCAACCCTAAATAAGAATGTCATGTTCATGGAGGTTTTGGTGTTGACTAGGGCTGAAACGATTCCTCGAGAAACTCGAGTAACTCGATTACTAAAAATCATCAATGCAAATTCTTTGCATCGAAGCTTCGTTTAATCCATATAACTATATACACACTCAGTGTTTCGCACGGATGATTATTACTGTTGCACAACGCGCTGGAGAAAGAGAGAGAAAATAGCGAGGGGCGAAGAGAAGAGACAGGCCAGAGAAAACGACAGAAAGTGTCCAAAGTTTCGGATCCAGTGTTGCCAACTTGGCGACTTTGTCGCTAGACTTAGCGACTTTTCAGACCCCCCTGGCGACTTTATTTCTCAAAAGCGACTAGCGACAAATCTGCCGACTTTTTCTGACCATGGGAAGCAATGTTAATGTGTTGAATCCCAAAGCATTTGGCAATAAATTGGTTCGGCTGATGCCGGTTTTCTCTACTTGCTTGTCTAATCCAGAGAGGTCTGACGGTCACAGCGCTTCCCACACACAGTGTAGCTCCCTCCCTCCGCTGAGAGCAGGGACTGTAGGATATGGTCCACTTGTAATTGCTACCGGCGTACCCCGAAACTGGCCCGGGTGGGCGGAGTCAGCACTTAATATTAAAACGGGATGAGATGAAGGCTAGTAAAGAATGCACGTTAATTATGGCTATATGTAATGGCTAGTTAAGAACGTAAATCAATATGGTGGCTAGTTATGATGTCCCTAAGTTAGCTAAGTTTTGCTCAAGAAAATAACCACAGAAAATAAAATGCTGCAGTCAATTTGTGAAAGCCTGAGCTTCATTCATGTTATTATTATGATAGTCACACACACACACACACACACACACACACACACACACACACACCTACTCCCCTCACAGTGATGCATAAAATACCCCAGAAAGCAAAATATCAGGTGGTGTAAGTAGCAATTGGAGCCTAAAATGCACTAGTCCAATACAGCAGGTATATTCAGTTTAGTTTGATTGCAGTGAGTAGGGTCAGCAGGTGTAGGGCAACCCTTCAACATACCAAATAAATGTACATTAGCCAGTCTTATGAACTTGTATGATATTTAGGCCTAGTAATAAATATCAATAATAATTATTATTTCACCTCGTTTTCAGTAAATCACAGTGTCGTATGGACAGCTTCGTGCGGACAGCTTTTCTCTTTTGTATATTTACTATTGCTCTTTAATAAAGCAAATGTATTTTTTATCCGATTGCTCGATTAATCGATGGAATAATCGGTAGAATACTCGATTACTAAAATAATCGATAGCTGCAGCCCTAGTGTTGACAGACGCCAAACACGAAGACATGGAAGCAGCATCTGAACAATGCCTTGACTGTTCATGGCAGATCAGTGAAAAATGATTAAAATGTGCCCATACAACTATTGGCAGAAGACCATGCTGTCAAGGGGATGTTGTCTTGATGGCGAGAACAAGTTGGCACCACCAGTCACCCGAGCCGCTGCTTCCCTTGCCCGAGCATTTTACAGACAATTATCAGTCTGATTGTTAATGAAAGGGGTTGGGGTGTCAAGGGTGTCAGACATGTGGTGCAGGGGTTTCACCACTTGCTGAATGTTGATGTCAACTGGTGGGTTCAGACATGTTATATCTTTTTTCTCTGTCTTCCCAGCACGAAGCCCACGCATTAAGAGTCCACTGCCGCTCTCTCGGTGATATGCGACTACCTGAGATTTCATCAGTGGATTTACTGCTGTGCATTTTGATCAGGGGCTCTGAGGTCCAGCTGTGCACATCTTGGAGAATCCAAGGACAAGACAAGCACACATACACAATAAAGACGCATACCTTTCTCAAGGCAGTGCTGCATTTTAACTTTGCCTGAGGTTTAATGAATATACTCCCCTCCTCCGTGGTTAGCTTCAAAAATACTAGGAAGGGTTTATTTGGTTTTACTCTAACTGAGTGTTTCTCTTTCCCTTTGATGACCTATCAGTAATAGGCTGTGTGCTATGTAGGCTTTGAGATATACAGGGCAAAGTGTAGACCACTTTCTAGAGGAAAAATATTTTCACTTTCCCCTAGTCATTAATGCACAGTAGGTGGTCAGACTAATATGCCACAGGTCATCCCTTCATTTGGAGCAAGCTAGACATCTAAGGCTGTGGCATGTAGCATCATGATAACAATCAACAAGGGAAAGGATTTAAGGACAAAGAGAGCAACTAAAATGTATCTGTGTATGAGATACAAAAAGATAGAGAGATGAGAAAGAGATAGACAAGAAAGAAAAACTAGTAGCATCAAAGAAAACTGCCCACCACTGTCATTTCAGTGTTGGATACTTCAGAGGAGAAAAGTTTACAATCTATGAGGCAAACAGTGGTAGCCTCGAAAGTACATAAGTAAATAACCCTTTTCTTTTTTATTTCATTACTGTAATTATACTTTCCACCCCAGAGTGTCAACGCCCGTCAAGTGTCAGACCAGCAAACATGCCTTCTCTGTCTCCCGTCACTGAGCAAATTGAAGCCTGGGTTTAATGTCACGCCACTGTGAGCACAAACATAGTAATTGAGAGGTGAACTGAGTGACAGGGATGAGCACCCAGGCAAGAAAACACTGAGCAGTAGCCTGATGAAAACCAGGAGCACTGTCCGCATTTCTCTGGCCCTGGCAATAAAGACCATTGTATGAGAAAAAAGGAAAGGCCGGGGCCACACACACACATACACACACACACACACACAGATACAAACATACTTGCACCCAGACACACTACACACAACCTATGCAATGAAGCCAGAGTAATTCAGCTCCCGACTTCAAAGAGATGGGCTGAAAGCTTTTTGTTAGATTTCAATCCTGCAGTACATAAGGGCAAGAGCCCATTTCAATGGAGTAAAATTGCAAGTGTGAAAGAGCTTTGACCTCACAGATGGGTGTGAGTTGAACTTTGTGTGTTGAACTCAGTGTTCATGGTGACAGTCGCCTAGAGAGCATGCAGGTGGAGCTCTGGTTGATGGAAGCTTAACATCTGAATGCAAAATCCATTCATCTTTACTGTAAATAGAGTTCTTTCAGGTCTATATAAGATGGTATCTATGTGAAAGATTGCTGTAGCATTGTACATGCTCCAGATATAATACGTCTTTTTCTCACTGATTTGTACAAACCTTATCCTTGAGGATGTCAGGAGTAAAGGAAGAGGTCATGCGTAACCCCACAAGAGGGCACTGTTTAGTCTCACCAAGGGAGTTACATGGTAATGCTCATTGTCGTCATAGTAAAAGATTGCTTACTGGATATATTGCAATGAGCAGGGCAATTAGCTCTGTGTGTCATTACTCATGTGATCAAAATATTATGAGGTTTAGGGGGCTTTTAACCTGCAAAAGCTATGTCAGTGGTTTTCAATCTTGGTCCTGGGGACCCAGAGTGCTGCTGGTTTTCTATCCCACCAAGTAGTTAATTGAAGTTAATTGCATTCAATTTGCATCCCACGTGTAAAATAGCTCCCGATTAGATGGCTAGAATAAAAACCAGCATGGCTCTGGGTCCTGAGGACCAGAATTGAAAACCAATGCTCTACGGAAAAAAAAAACGAACAAAGAAAAGTTGTCTCAATGAACTGTGCAAAGCAGTAAGACATTTAAATCTTTGTGAGTGGGACACTAGTGTGGTGAAAAGTGACATAATGTGTCAGATCACAGCTGTGGTGTGGTGAGAGCTGGTGATGAACTGCTGAAGGATGTGGTTAGCGGGTGTTGACGGATGGAGATGTGAGTACACTTAAGCTCACATATCTGCCTCATACAAACTCATAGCTGTCCCATTCCTTTTCAAATCACTGGCACCAAACACCACAACTTGTGAGCTGTTTTGTAGACATCAGAGAGGTTGCAATAACAGACAATGGTCAAGCATAACAAGTGGATTGCCAAAAGGGTAAACAAAACCCTATTGTTTGTGTGAGCACTTCTGCTATTTTGCACCATAAGAACCCATATGAGTCTACGTTGGTGTGAAGATCCAAATATACATTTTTGCCTTTTCTATATTTGGTATTAATACAGTCATTTGTGTTTTGTGGGACTAGTTTTTTAGACCGATTGAGTAAATACTGTATTATCTCAAACTTTCTAGATACAAGAAGAAATTCTCTACAGCTCTACTCTCATGGAAAAGCATACTGTGAAAATGACTCTCAGTCAAGGAAACCTGAATTATGGAGCTAAGTGAAAAGTCGTGACAGCATGACACTCTACTGTCTGTGCGTGATCTATGTGCTCTCTACGCTAAGGATCTGTGTGATTTGAGAGCTGAGGCTGGGCTCTGTGCACTGAGCCAGGTAAGTACTGTACGGAAGCTTAGACAGCGCACAGAGCTGCCTACTGATTAGGAAAAAAGGCAAATGTGCCCTACTTGGAGACAGAAAAGCAGTGAAGCCCCAACACTGACAAACTGTATCATTGAAAGGATTTTGAATAAACCATTCTGTAGCTTTTCTTTTGATACTAGAAAACGCTTTTACTGTGTGTAGCAGAACATTTGGGGTGAATAGTGGAGAGTGCTCCAGGAACAACTGGCAATACATGACTGTATTATTATGATGGCAGCTGCAGACTACTGCGTGTCTCAGATTCACCCACAGCTCTCTAATATGGATGTTGCTGGGCTGTGACCACGATCACATACATATACTATCAATAGTGTCATGCTCTGATGGTGACTCCCCATGTTCACACTGCAAGCAACTTGGTTAATGGGTGACTCTATTCTAATACCATTTGTGGGCAAGATGTTCTGACTGCATCTATGTAGCGGCCTTGTGCAGCTACACATTTTTTAACAGTCACATCATGTATTTTTCACTGCTTTGGTATTGCCTTTCATGAAGTTACCTTGTTTTGATGAGTTAAAATAGCTAGCAAGCTCTAACTAGGTAGTATCAATCAAAAATAAACAAAGAAATGCAAAATTACTTCAGAGCTTACCATCAACCCCAACAATGGATGAAACTATTCTCCAAGGCAAGCATCATTTCTGAGACGCTTATTGGAGTAGTCTTTCAAATAAAAGTTGCAGAGAACTAGAAAGCTCTGAAAGGCTGTTATGTTCTCATCCATTTTGCACATGCCAGGTGGAGCTATTGATGAAACAAAATCACATCAATAGCGAAACAAAGAAGCATGGAAAATCTGATTGGCTGTTGACTGCGAAAAGTTCAGCAATGGCCAACTTTTTTTGACCAACAACCTTGTTGACTGTCCACACATCGGCTGAGTTTTGCTGGTCACTCAACTCTATTGTAAATTAATGGACACCCGGTGACTTATTGATCATGTTGCTTGCAGTGTGAACATGGTGTAACACCGATGATGAAAGGATCATATTATAAGATATAGCCTATGCAAGGCAAATTAAATTTCTCTTCCCCTCTGCATATTCCTCCTAGATCATTTTGGTTCTGAGTCAGATGCTCTACTTCTAAGCTAACCTTCCATCCCACAGAGAGGCATTTAAACACATTAAAAAGATTCACTTGATACAACAGAAACACCAGGCTCACCATCATCTTCTCAAAAAGGTCGATGATCTCCTTCTCCGAGAGGTTCATGGAGCGGTCGTCGAAGAGGGGCTGGGGCACAGGCAGTTCAGCCTGGGTGGACAGGGGATCTGTAGGGTGCTGTATCAGAGGCTTCTCCTTCTTCATCCCTGTTTTCCTGAAACTGGTGATCCGGTCACGCTGAAAGGAAAAGAGGAGTGTGTGTGATATTAAAATATTGCACTTTGAAGAGCAAGTGAAGTTCTGTTATTCGGGCTATGTCATGTAGCCACAGTATGAATATATAACAACCTGTAAAAGTTCAAATGGAAACAGTTTCTCCCTATTAGTCATGGAGCTGTGCTTATGTGTGGACTGCAAGTTTAATTTTTTGTCTACACATAACTATTCTGTAATGATTAGGTCTAAAAAAAAAACATGTTTATGAATCACTAAGAAAGATGGAATTTTTGTTGAAACTTAAATGTAGTTGTAGCACAAAACACACTTGACACAGTATGATGTATAAAACCTATTATTAGGACATCACTTACCATCCTACTTAAAGTGCCAGGGTTTGTGTACATGCACAGGATATAAAATTAGACTAGTCTAAGTGTATAATGGCAAATTAAACTCACTGCCATAACATCAGTGAGTTACAGTTCAGTCTCCTTGTTGTATTCATCAACTGTCACTATGTCGGTGAATGCAGAAAAGTAAAGTCTAGTGTCATATTATGTACGATAGATCAAAAGAAGATACAGCCGGCACACATTTGTTAGTGGGTCAGAAGTAGTACTTGAACAACATGCACCAGTCAATGTTAGTCATCTTTAGTAAAAATGTATTAGTTCATGCTGGATGAACGCACATATAAATGAGATGGAAAGACAAACACATGATGATGACATACGTGATGCCACTACTTTCTGTTTATTGAAATCTTAGTGGATGGACCAAATGCATGGAAAGGCGAAATAGTGACATTTCTTGGTAAGCTGTAGCTGCATTTTGACATTACAGGCTACATCCCAGACCTGATGCAACACTGTATATGGCTCTAGGTGTTTAAGTTAGGCTATTTGTTAACCAAGGCTAATGAGTATAACATAAAAAGGCTCCGGGCTGAAACATTTCATCTTAAGTGTTACTGGTGATTACACACTAAATGATCTATGGGCTGCTTACAGTAGTCTAGGTGCTATGGGCATAATTTTATTGATGATAAAAAAATTAACAAAAGACGGTGCTAAACTTACAGAAACATGGAACCATAGGAAAACCATACAAGGCACTGCTTGTTATATTTACTGATGTGCTCAAAACATCATGAGACCAAATAGCACCATTTTATAACCAAATGGTTCTTTACACTTATTCATAAAAAATATTCTTTAATATTTAGACAGTATTATGAAGCCGTAACAGTAGATGACATAAGTGGGATTTCAACTTTGACATTGATGTTACTAAATGGAAATACTATTGGCTTGAAGAGCAGTGGATAATCAGGTTCAAGAGGTTCTTCAAATATTAATTATTCTATGAAGCACCATTTAGTCAACATATATCAAAAGAACCACTTTTTGGAGTGTGTATTTTCATTCCTGTGAACAGTCAGAAAACATAAAGCCCATAAAATAATTTTGAATATTACTTAATATTTGGTTATTATTTTATTATCACTAATTGAATTGTAGCCTACACAGGATACAGTCGCATCTAGGCCTTTGATGTTATTCTTGGTTAACACATGCCGTTTCTGTCTTGTACATTTGATCCATCCAAACATTTCAGTTAAAAGTCCCATGCAGCCATGAAAACAAATGAGATAGGATGTAAAACAAAAAGAACCACACTGAAATTAAAACGGGCACCTTACCATGTCGTCAGCCAATGTTTTTATATGTATGTTCTGTTGGAGGGAGGGCACAGTGTGAAAAATAAGATCCAACTGAAAGTGACAACACCCCAAAGTATATGTATCCCTAAATAAGTGTGCTTACATGTACAGAGTATTCTAGATACTGGCTCATATTCCTGCTAGGATCAAAATTGAGATCCTGATCACAAATATTCTTTTATACATGAAGAAGCAGAATATTCTTAATATTGCTATTGAAATAGAGTTAACAGATTACAATAACTAACAGTAAATGGGATAGAGTGTTAATAAGTCTCAGTATCACAGCTAATATCAGTATACTCGAGCTATAATATATATATTCAGGTTTCATAACAAGGATATGAGCGTATCCAGGATATTGTAAATGGGATAATACTTGAGTATCCCATATATTCGAACATAATACGCATGTAAAACACACTTAGTGTTCTGTGTATGGATGAACACCCCACACACACTTATAGACATATACCAAAGAAATGCAGAAATGATCCCACTGCACAACAGCCACCAATGGAATGAGGACACCAAGCCATAACTCCCATTTGGTACATGCAAATTCATAATGCTTAAAAAGTAAAAAAAATAAAATAAAATAAAGTTATGCTGTTAAACATGTGTACCTGTCACGTGAGTATGACAGGGTAATACAATATTAAAATATGTGTTTTATCTGTGGTGTTGTGTGTGGTGGTGTGTGTGTGTGTGTGTGTGCGCAGGTGTGTGATACAGAGCATCTGTTGTAGTGACAGTGGCCCAATCACATCACTCTTAGTTTTTGACTTGTTATAAACACTATTCAAACAAACTCCCATCTCTCCCTTGGATGAGTGTCACCCACTGTTTCTCCAGCCTATCATCAATCTTTCCCAGCTTGTAAACAAACAAATTCTTAACACACTCAAAGACTCTCCAGACTCGCAACTCTCATAAAAACAAAAAAAACCTTCTCTTCAATACAGATGTTTCTCCTCATTCGAGACACAATAAGATAGGCAAGTGCCAAAGGCCTGTGGCTCTGCGAGGAACAGCCATTTGAAACACACCTCGAATGGGAAGCAGCAGCAACACTGTGCCATATGCTGTGGTGCTAGGCTGTGAAGTACTAATGAGTAGGGAGATGTGGGGTGATGATGGCCATAAAGCCTGCCTCCAGCCGTGGGTTTCTCCACTCTTCTAATCAGGAAACTACTGATGCTGGTGTGAGCAAACAGATTGGTTCTAACCTGCACCTCCCTCTCTGCATGTTCCTCAGCTGCTACCCTATCGCTCTGGGCAACACTGAGCACACACTCAAACTGCCAGATCTATCACTAGTCCCGTCTGCAACAACTGATCAACAGTTGGGAGATGAAGCCTTCTAACTATGGAAAAGCAGGCTTCAGTCTCACCGTGTGCAAGCTAAATGGGATGTCCAAGCTATAATTTCAAAGTCAAGATGACAAATGTATGTCTCAACTCATCTGAGATTATGTACACAAAGGCTTCCTGGTATGTCCAAGCATGTGTTTCACCATCTATTGATTGAGCCCTTTTACATGCAGAAGTTCTCACAACTTTCGGAGGTAGGCCAAGCTGAGAAGATGGCCTAGACAACAATTCCTCTTCCTTTCCCCAACTCAGAGCGTATGTATCATTAAGCGCAGCATTCTCTAGCAGCCTAAAACTGCATGAAACAATAGCTATTTTTCAAATGGGGTACTTAAACATATTCTAATCAATTTAACAACAATCAAACCACTGTTTGGTTAATTGCCTTGACTTGAGGGCCTTTCCTCGCCCATTATCTTGGCAACATCGCAACAATGCAATTTAACATCTAACAATTAAGCTTGCATGTCCTCTGGGCTTCCACTGCTTATTAAAGTAAACTTTTTCATCATAATAAATGTTTATTACCAAACACATATTCCTCTAAATAACCTAATCAAATTAGCTCTGGGTCCCTCCTTAATCAAATATGATTATGACTCCATGCAGGTCGGTAAAAATGAAAACACAAAGCAATTTCTCACAACTTGAGAGTCGATTTGGGGACACAAAACCATACTAGTATGCATATTTTACACAATAACTTTTGAAATTAATGTTACATATTACAATTAATGTTAATATTACATCAAGTCCTCCAACAACTCATGAAGGGAATAATATCTTTCCAGTGCTCTTGGTTTCATTATAACATGCCACCAGGTGGCACATGAAATAAATTTCCATCCAGGACAGGCAAAGGACCAACTTAGTTTCAAGTTGGCTACCGATGCTTAGGTTTCACATAGCAAATTTTCTTATTTCCAACTAATTTCACGAGACCATCTGCATGATGTCATTTTAACGCACTCACTGGAACTATCACTATAAAATGGGTGACAAAGTTGCTCTGAAAAGCTTCAGCAAAATGAGTTTACAAGGAAATTAGGTTTTACTTTAATTAGTTCTAATAATAACAAAGGATTACTGGGAGCCAGACATTGTTGGCAGGGGGACTGCAATGCAATGTGCTGCTAACCGTTGTTGGCAACTTCATGTGACTACCTTGTGTCTGCATCAAGAGTCCCTTAGCCAACTGTTCACTTCAGCTATAGGCTATTTAGTGTCAGTGACGCTCACATCTGGATTTCAAGGTGGAAAAGAAAGTCAAGTTTACTAAACAAAGGAGATTCAAATGTAAAGCTTCCACCTGTTGAGAGTGGAGCAGAGTTGGAATTTGGTAAACCATTTAGATTGCATTCCATGTAGGGATGTAAATTAGCCTCTCCCACTCACCATTGGCAAGTAAACTTCAGTACAAACAGGATTTTCATTACAGCAAAACTGTATTCTCCTTAGGTGTTCATTTATTTCAGGAACTCAAAAAGTTGTTTGTTGCTTATTCAGAAAGTAATAAGTATTAATGCGTTGCCTACATACCCCATACCAATCATGCTATATTCTGTCTCCTCTCTGTGTTGCATTCAGTGCAGTGAAGCGTATCATGTTGCTGCAAACATAAACAAATTTGGAGAAGGGCAAGAGAGAGAGAGCTAAGCTACACTGAAACCTTCTCCCATCAGGCTATATGCTATATAGCCTATACTATTAACTGATTAGAAGCAATAAATAGTGACTGTAATAAGACAGCAATTGTCTGAGACACAGAAGCAGCATAAAACTTACATACTCTACACAAGCTCTACACTCGGCAATGACAACAGGATTAAAAGGGGGACCAGCAAAACGAGGGCGCAGGAATTCTTTACTAAGTGCAGCATACTGCAACCATTCAGTTAGTATTAAGTAACTCACTCTAGTATAGCCAAGTCTGCACAAGCTGGTGGAATGCCATTATAAAACTGTTTATACAAAATATGCCTTAATATATAGGCTATGTATTAGGGGTGTCTCCTGTCTTTACACAGTGTCATTGACCTGGATTTCTGTCCCATTGAGCAATTAAATGTTGTTGATGCATAAGATGTGATGTGAACATAAAATTTCCATGTGCTTTGCATGCTGAGGTTACAGGAATTTTCCAGCCTTAAAAAGTTTGGGAAACCCTGCACCAGCATTGTGTTCTCTAATGACCTGGAGGAATTAGGGTTGTAATATTAACACAGCGGGATCTTGAAGGTTAGCTTCCGTAGCCTTATCATTTAATCTCTGGTGCATTACTAATTAAAGTGTAGGTTAATGTTGTTTATGTCCTATCAAATAAAATTATCATATTGTGACAATAAACCTCAAAAGTGAGGGGACTAAATTACATGGAGATGAAGCAAACAACACAGGAGACTGTGGGCTGATACACCCGGTTAAAAAGAAAATTCAGACTGCTATTGTTGGCTGATGCACAAAATCCTTAAATTCCATCTGTGATTGCATGTCATCCTGATCTCTTAAATTTACTCTGAATTTATCTGAATACTCATCTTTATATAAAGTTAGGCTCTTGTCATGGGTTTAGAGTAGATAGAAAAAATCTAAAATTACTAAATTTATTCTAAAACAAAAATTAAGACTATAGGAAACTCAGGCCTACATGAAGTACATTTTATAATGTTAGACTGCCTCACCTTCAAACAAAACTGGAAACAAATGAGAGCATAGTTGCAAACAATCAACTCTGCTCAGTACCACCTGCTGCTGATTGCCAAAGCAGTGAAGCCGAATAGAAGCACACCGCGCTCTTCTAAATGCCTACTCTAATCTGGGGTTAATTGAGCTGTTAACATGTGTTGCGGTGAAAGAATTTTCTGTCAATATTTCTGCATACTATAATTATTGCTTGAATACATCACTCCGCTCCTCTCTTATAAGCTAAAAGTGAAGTCAGTCATTTCCCTCCTGTCATAAACTGCAGTAATTTTGTTGCAATGATATTTTGTTGCCTCCATATAGCACCATATCTCCTGCTAGTTACCAATACTGAGACTTGGGTATTATGGCTGGATATAATATCTTAGCTGTAAATATATAACAAAATATTTATTTATAACAAACAAGGATAAGTTGGCAAATAGCAGCAAAACTTAAAAAACTCAATGGACAGGTTTAATATACAAACAATCCCATGATAATTATGACTAATACTGCTAAATTCAACATGTAGCCTATCAGTATAAATATTCCAATTAAAACCTCAAAGTACTAACAAGATTAAGTGCTTTTATGTCACACCTTCATTACAGTGATCCCATAGCTGCATTAAAATCAGAGTATTGGTGTGAATTTAAACATGCACACCACAGGCTTAATTTTACATAGAGTTAGACTAAACTCTTATTAGAAGATATCTGATAAGGAATATATCAGAAACTTTTTCCACACTGAGGAATAACTAAGCTCCAGCAGTCTCCTAAAAACAGGTCTGCAGCTGGCAGCCCTTTAGGCCAGAAGACTATTTTCCTCTAGTTAGATTATAGGATAATGTTTGCTCTTTATAGCCACAAACTTCGAAATCATATAATTTGTCATTCTGTAATCACATAGGATGCACAGCTTTGCCGGTATTATCCTGAATTATTCGGATGATATTTGGTGCTGCCTGATGCCACTCCTCAAAAATTGAATTAGTCTAAACAAATCAAGTTGTCTGAATTAACCTTGTTACAAACTCTTCACAATGGCTGTCTTTGTAAACTGAGAGAAGTATTACACAAGAGTCTGCATAGCTACAAAAGATTCATGAAAGGATTCAACTAACATTTGTCCTTCTTGATGTAATCCATCAGATAAATCCTAATGTTTACACTGTGGGGCTGCCCTTTTCAGGCAGAGAAAAGAAGAGGGTGGCAGAGGCACAGACAAAGACACAGAGAGAGACATAGAGAGAAGAAGAGCAATGAGTGATGGTTGTAAAATACAGTCCGTTCATGGAAATGCCCTTGGACAAACAGATACAGGCCTCCACTACCCTCTCCTTCTTCAAAACTGGTCTGTGCATAAGGCTACCATCCATGTCTTCTTCTTTCGACCCTTCAGACTTCATTCATGAGCCCCTGCCTCGGCCCTGTATGACCCAATTATACAATGCTGCAGTCAGGCAATGTAATCACTACAGGAAATACTGTACAGTTACTGTACCAACTACTACAAATACTATGCTGATACCAAGCCATCATCACTACTACAAAGATAGCAAAGTCGTTCACCCCGGTGGCTCAACCAGTAGAGTGTGTACCATTAAGGTAATTAAGTGCGTACCACTAAGTCATAATCGAATTCAGTCCATGCCTTTTGCTGCATGTCATCCCCTCTCTCTGCCCTGTCTTTCCTGACTATCTCTACTGTAACTAAATGAAGCAGAAATGCCAAAAAATTATCTTTAAAAACAAAAAAAACAGACAGCAAGGCTTCCCCCAGTGTACCTCAGGTCAGGTAGGCTCCTTGGCCTAATCTAGTTTTCCCACCTTTCCTTGGCATTGGAAAATAGAAAGAATCTACAATGAGGAATATGGCTTGCTCTGGCTGGCCACTTCAAGGCAAAATGGAGAACCCTAATTATGTAGTCACGTTTCCAAATCCCCTCCCGGATTTTAGCATTGCATAAATTTTGGGCCTGAATCAGGAATATTCACAATACTGCTGGCTGTGCATCATGCATGCCCTCATTAGCAGTCGCCACCGAGCCCGACAACTTTTCTGGAGGAGACACTCTGCTGAACTGTAGCAATTTGATCAAACTTCCAAAAGTGAAATGTCCCAACTGACTATAATTCTCTTTCACATTCATTCATCTTATTGCTGCTCACTCGAAAAGAAAAGACTCATCTCTAAGGAGGAATACTGGGTCAGAGAGGAGGGAGACACAGAAACACTGGCACAGGGAGGATGTGTGTGTGTGTGTGTGTGTGTGTGTGTGTGTGTGTGTGTGTGTGTGTCTGTGTGTGTGTGTGTCTGTGTGTGTGTGTGTGTGTTTTCGGGGACAAGGGGAGTAGTCAGCCAAGAAGGTTTCCCAGGGAGTTCCAGCAATTCACAGCCTATTAAATTATGACAAAGCTGAGGTAGGTTCATGAAACGTGGCCTAATGCCTCGAATTGTGGCACAATTTGTGTCACTCATTGTAATATCCAATGCTGTGTCGTTGTCCTTATAGATGTCTATTACTCCAACTGTAATTTAACTGAACTATTGTATGAACTATTCACTACACTTTTACAGGCTTAAGACCAACAGGCAAACATCCTGCGGCTATATATCCATTCAACAGGCATATAAACAAGCTATACCCTGAAGGAAAAAACACATACAGAACATTGTAAACACACTAACACTTTTATCATGTCTGTTATCATGTCTGCATAAGCCCTCTTACAAATGTGCACAACACCTCCAAAATGAGGAGAAAACAATTACACGCTATTCACTAACTATGTGGAATGAATGGAGACCACACATTGCATGCTGTGCTTATCCATGCATAGGCAATTCTAAACAAATTCGGTTTTGGCAGAAAATGTGATGACTTGTGGTTGAGGTATGCAAAAAGGGGGACCATTCATCAAGGGTGCCAGAATCACAATGTGCACTTGCCATGATGAGGTGCAATTAACATTTCCAGAAAGGCGGCAGTACAAGAATCTATTGGCTGTGGATTCAGCCATGTAGTTGGCATTACAGCAAAAGTGAGCATGCCTCAAAGTGCTATGTTGTTTCCAGTGAAGATGGCCATAAATAGCCTAAAAGATTTAATAACAGCCAACTAATGCTGTGAGTTATCTGCACACTAAAAAATTAGAGTATACCAAACAACTTGTTAGGATGGAATATTTGATTGGTATAATTATGTACTTCCGACAATAAAATAACAATTTTCCGTTGTTGATAGAGCCACTTGTGCTTTGTTTGCACAAAGAGCTCATGGTGAGGGTAATGCATTACCAGGACAAACATTTGTGTAGCCTTTATGTGAATTGTAATTAGTACCTTTCGTGGATTGTTTTTTGCTAACAGCCTAATTTGAGATGTGAAATCATAAATATTCAATCTTTTATTCTCAAAATTAAGTGATTCAGAGGGTACAAAATGTCCAGTGCAAAATATGACACAGCAGTCGGAGTTGAATAAAACTGAAATAACAGGCATTATATTATTGATGATTAATGATTATGAATAAAATGGGAATGAAAATTAGCATAATCAATGTCTTTTTTTCCTCTCCCCATTGCAGTCAACTCTGCAGCACCCACTCTTGCAAGGTGAATAGGAGGCACGTTTGTGTAGCAGTCTGATATGCTATAGTCAGCCTTGGCTTGCGCCTGAGCTGCTATGAAAAAGATAGTTAGGTATCAAAATTCCAATTTGGAATAGATAAGAAAATTCTGCCATCAGATTCAGTAATCAGAATTAGTAGAATTGACAGGGATGCTGCAGGTTCTGATTTTATTTCTGATTTATAGATTTATCTGATTTTATTTATTAGTAGAATCTTCTCTATCATAAAAGGCAATTCATTATCATGTTTCTCATCATCAGTCTCCCACTCTGCAACATCATTCCCAAATATGTCATCTCTCTACATCTCTTTCCATTGCTACATAGACAATACCCAGTTACACCTGCCATTAAAACCCATTAATAACCCAAACTGCACAAACAGCTGAGATATCTTGCAGACATCAAGTGCTGGATGTCTAAGAACTTTTTACAACTCACTGAAAGCAAATGTGAAGTAGTCTTATTTGACTTCCTAAATGCAGAAATCTTATTTTAAAGGATCTTGGCAGTCTATCCTCCAGCACAAAGCCAGTCACCAGAAATATGGACATTTAGTTTTTTGACAGTGACTTGACTATTGAAGAGCAGGTAGAATTTGAGAAAAATATCAAAAATCAAATAATCAAGCTACCACGAACATTCGATCAGGAAGACTTTTCTTACGTACACTCTCTCTAGCTCAAAAGAGAAATTTTGCCATGCTGTCAACTTCAATTTAACTGATTCTGCTATTTACATTTAACCAATCAGATCTCTCCACGCGTTCTGAGAACCAATCATCATGTTGCTGCCAGAATTTAGAACTGTTCCACCAGCGTCTGGACTCCATCAGGGGGAATTTGCTGCCTTCATCGGGTGGCATTTCATGATGGGGTCTAATCGGCAAAGCCTTTCTGTAAATTCTAGACGCTTCTGTAATTTCAATCATGCAATAAACTTGTCATTTATCCTTCACATTAGTCTCTCCTGATTGAAATGTTTATCCTCCATGTAGAGGTCATCCATGCTTTTATCTCATTTTGTTTAGATTACTGTTTTAGGCTTGCTTTTATGTAATTTTGCCAACTTTTTAATATGTACTGCTCTTATAATTTGTTACATTTTACATTATGTACTTACTTTTTTTTTTAACCACTTTTCTTTTGAATGTGCTTCCCATTTTTATCTCCTCTTTATATTTCTATTCTTGTTTTTATGGGTTCATGTCAAGCACTTATAAACTCTGCTTTTAGATAAGCACTGCACAATTCATTATTATTATTAATATTATTATTATTATTATTGGGGTTTTTTTTGCCACAAATATTTTTAAAGCCTCAGTAAAACTAATTTACAAGGGTTTTTGTAAAGCACACAAAACTACATTATAGAAAATGATACAGAAAAATAGCCTACATACATACACATATGTTAATATATTTAATGTGTGTATATACAGTATATATATATATATATATATACGTATATAAAATTCTAACTAAAGCCTGTCACATAATGAGACAGTGTGGCACCTTGACAAAAGACTGTGATTTGACATCTGTCTAACATAGTACACTGTGTTCAACTATACTGCGGTCCTAGACTCCAAGTAGCAAGTGATCTAACATTCAAGAGCATAGTGAGTGAAGTAATGTGTAGATCACATCCAATGCCACTTAATAGTGCGTACACACCCCTATACCTCCCCCTTCAATGGGCACAGAGCACTGTTTGCTTGTGGGAAAAGACTGTGGTGAGGGTTTGCAGAATGAATGACACATTAGCTAGCCCTATCTTCTATAATAAAATGGCCCAGCTGTAAAACACTGTGCAGTTATGTAAGACTGTCTACATCCAAACACGTCTATCTTCGATGATGAGATTCAGTTAACACAAATGGGAGTGAGATTGAGTAAAATCGGGGTTGAGTGATTCTGAATTCTGATATACAACACACAGAGTGATTAGTGTTGTCAGTGTAGAGAGTGCCAAGAGCATACACATGCAGGCAAGCTCACATAGACAGACACAGACACAGACACAGACACAGACACACACACACACACACACACACACACACACACACACCAGAGTGAGCATCTCACCCAAACACAGGCACATCTATCATACACGTAAGTCATAATAGGACACTTGTCTTCTCTGCTAACTGGATTAGGGACAATTGAATTTAATCATGAACAAAATGTCATCTTGTTCCCCAGAACAACTAAATTAAGACTAGACTGATGCAGTTAACTCCATTCCTACAATGTTGATTTTTCACTTGTTTCATTCCAATAAGCTCCAAAAACCACCTCAGAACAAGTGATTCTTTATTAATTTATTTTTTCAAAGAAAAGAAAAAAGTGCATTGGTTTTCGATGAGAGCTCCAGTGCCTTTAAAAGGGCATGAGTCTGTGGTATGCTTATTATTTCAGGAAAGCACTGGTACTGTTTACATTTTCCTAAAACAGCAACTATTGAAAAGGGGAAGCACACAAAAGCCAGTGGGGCTGTGATTTGAATGGCTCTACACTGGATGCCCTGACCATGTGACCGTCGACTAGCACAGCACTGCCCTCAGGTTATCTTTGTGTCTCCAGAATTTGAAAAGAAATTTCTATTACTGTGCCCTTGGGAGTTGGCTTGATATGTAGCTATTACAAAGGCAATGGTTTGTATGAAAGAATGAAAATGGCAGAGTGTATACGACATAGAGATCTCCTTGTAGCGTTCAGAAACTCGCAAACTATTATATGGAAAGAGATTAGTAGTAGCCAGCAGAGATTGTATTTGAATTGCAGAAATTGTAATTTTTCATACTTTTTCATACTACTTATTCAATTTTTAGCTATAATTTCAAATTCAGTTTTCCCCATTTCAAATTCAGTTTTCCTCATTCAAATTCAGCTTCCTGAGACACACTTCCGGCACAGGGGACCTTTATTCCCTGAATGTTGCTGCCTCCTCCAAAGCAGCAAACAGTGGGCTAACACTCTTCACTTTGTCAATCACAAGCCATGTAACACTGTGCCTTGTTCATCTCCTCAGCCAGTGTCTGAGTCTCATTCTCCCCACTTGGAGTTGCAAATATTGTCACTTGATAAATCATGCCAAAATTGACTGTTGTCTAAAAAACTAGGTAGTGGCTAATGGCTAACTAGATTGCTGGGCAGATAAATGTTTTTAAAAAAGTGACAATTTATGCGTCTTCTTAAAAATCTGTATCCCTCACTGTAGTGATTATGCATGCAACATACCTCAGTGATATTCTACACTACCACTGCTTAATATCCAAATATGATGATACTGCAAACAACAACAGCAGGCCTGCCGGGCTGCAATACATTGCTTTTAAGTAATACTAGCTATCTGCAAGATAGCAAACTGATGTACTGAGCCTTCTATGCAGCCCAGTACTAATAGCTAGAACACAATTTGCAACTGTTTCACCAAATGGTGAGAGTGAGACTTGATCATTGGCTGAGGAGATGAACAAGGCACAGTGCCACATGGCTTGTGGCTGGCTAAATGAAGAGTGTTAGCCCACTGTTGGCAGCCTCGGAGGAGGGGCTGCTTTCCAGTCAACACTCAGGAAATAAGAGACTTGATTGTCTCAGGAAGCTGAATCTGAATAAAGAAATTGAATTTGAGTTGGGAAAACGAATTTGAAAATCTGAAATTGACTAATAATCACATTCTATTTCAAGCCATTGAATTCAATTTGCAATGGTTCCTTACAAATTTTATTTTTGAATTAATTTATTCAACAAATCGACGACAAATTAAAATTTCTGGAATTCAAATACAAATACACAAATCTCTTGAGAACTTGCATCTAAGCCTACTGCATAGTCTCCTCTCTTTTATGATATATTTATTAAACAAATTACTGTATCGTTCTATAATACTGTGGTTCACAGCACTGTCGCATTCTGTCTCATCTGCGTGTATGGTAACACACGTCATGGACTGCAATAATTTCGGGAGAGAGTTGTCAAATAAACGAAAGCAAAATCCAAGCTCTACTTTACACTGATGAAGAGCAAAACAAAGCAGATCATAGATGATGACAATCACCCCTCTAAGGAAGTCTCAGCAAATTCAGCATTCAACAAAACCTCAAGTCAAAGAGGAGAGAAACCCCTTAATCCCAGCCTCCATCAGACTGTGCAGTGGCTCAACCAAAGCATAACACTCATGCACTTTTTCCTGCATTATGTTATTTTTACGCTTCAGGTTCTTCTATCAGCCCAGCCTGATTAAAGTACTAATGCATTTTTCACATGTACTTTTACATGGAGAGAACTGACTTGAATGCCTCGATGCTTGCGTTATGTTTTTCTTACATCTTATGTCTTAGGCTTTTTAATATGTATGTAAGTGAAGCAGCCAAATGAATACCCCTTTTTCGGGATAATAATGGTCTTCTAATCTAATCTAATCTATCGTGGGCATGAATAGGCCTAGTCTCAGAGGGTGATGTTAGAGCAGTCTGTCGTTTTCTTCCACAGTGTGACTAAAGCATTCTTCACCACTTCCTCTCTCCAACTTCCTGAATGCCATGTAACATTCACATGTGGTCTGTTTCCTGCTGTTTCTCACACGTCTCGCAAACACCATCTCTGTTATACTCACACTCCACAATAGAGGACTGTGAATGGAAAACAAAAACAAAACAGCACAGGGAAGAAAAATATGGGTATATTTTGGCTAAACTAAAATTCATAAAATTTGTGGTAATTCAGAGATTGTCTCAAAAGTGTGATAAGCTGAGACAAGTTCTAGTAACAGCATGGTAACATGCTAGCATGACCTAAAATGCTCCCTGAAGCTCATATGTCAAAGTCGCAAACGCTGTCAGAATACTTCCTAATGCCATAGCTTCCATCAGAAGAGGTATGAGTTATGATTTACAATCAAATACTGTCAAAAGAACAAAGGTTAAGTATATAGTTGCCCAGCTGTTTACACAATCCAGATGTCAGAAATCCCTGCCTCTGTTAGATTACATAGCAGAACATGATATTGTGCTGTGCTGCCAAGTAAATGGGTATTTCACTGTTTACAAACAACAATTACTCTCATTTCCCAATTATATATTTGGGTTATGGCCTACTATGTAGCATGTTTGAATCACTTAGCCTAGAGTCCCTATGTCTGGATTATAGCCTAGTTCTTGTGCAATTATGCTTAGCAACCTATTGACTGCCAAAATATATACATCAAAACAGTCTGTCAATAGCTTACAGAATTGCCTGCAGCACATTATGAAATCCCATGAATCTCTGAGGCATAGTACGCCTTTATTCCAATAAGGCATCCCATAGTCTCATAATGAAGATACCATCGCTTAAGTAGGGCTGAACTGTCCATGCATTACTGATGCTTTAATTATTTTAATGACTTACTAAATTACTACTGTGATTATAATCAATAAGACCTGATTTAATTAATAAGGGTTAATTACAAATTACAAACACTGTCAGTATTAAATAAAAACATGTTTGAGAAGCTGACAAAAAAATTTTGACGTGCCAAAGTTGAAACTATATGAGTATTTCTTCCCGTCAATGAGGTTTTCTGCTTAAGTTTCATAAATGTTTTTTTGGTATTTTCTGTTGAGATCAGTGAAAAATCTTTGTTTAATCGTGGATGAAATTGGTTTGTGTACCAACATTTTTTCTGCCGGCCCATTGCAACACAATTTAATAGAGTCAACTAATGATCAGTGGGCTTAAAGAAAATCCACCAAGACAAGTGGAAATGAAGTGAATCCAAGCAACAGCCAGAGCACCAACACAGCATTAAAAAGACATCAGCAGTCAAATGGAAAACAACACTCACAGTGCTGATTTCACTGACAACACAAAAGCATTAGAGACTCAGCATACACATGCAGATTCAAATCGCAAAGGTATTGACCAGTAATTTCACCCATTCATAGTATATGTGTACAATACTGGTGCAGCTGCTCTGGCTGAAGAGTTTAGTGACTCATCTCAGTTTCCTGTCCATGAAGAAAAGTTATGTTGTAGCCTATATGGTCTCAGGGGTCCTCTCTCTCTCTCGCTCTCTCTCTCTCTCTCTCTCTCACTGTCTCTCTCTCACTGTCTTTCTCTCTCATACACAGCCTATGAATGACCTTTGAGATACTGATCCCCTCTAATCCTTTTGTTGTAGATACTAGAAAGAATTAGCGTACAAGCACAACTTGTAATAGGCAAACAGGAGTCAGTCCCTTGCCTGTCTGATCAGATCAGTGGGTGGTATAAGCTACCAAAACAAGCCACACAGTGGTCTGGTGAAGATTGGCTACTAATTATTTGTAGTTCCACATTATAAGATTTCATTACTTTCAACAGAACATTATTTATTTCAAAATATCAAATTTGAAGATAATTTGTTGAAAGACAATGCCTCCTAAAGCTTCTAATAATACTGAGTACTTAAGCATAAAAACTCTTCCCAAGGAGAATTGAACAACCTTGTGAACTATTAATATAACACTGATCTCTGCTCAGTGATTCACCAGTGCTTTTACATCCTTGCCAGTTTACTTCACTTTGTTATCCAAAGCACAGCAAACCTGTTTCACATTATTATTCCTCACAACATGCACGCCTGTGGGTCTATAGGCTACTAGTGATCAGCAAACCAGCACTACTGGTTTAAATAGCCCATACCCATCCTGTGTTAAATTCTGGGTGGAGAGCTGTGGCATGATCTGGACCCACTTCTCAGGAACAATCTCTACATGGTAAACCATTAGTACAAAAAGTAGTGTGTCAACACAAAACATGTTTTTCATTACAGCATCACAGCAGGAGAATGCATTATCTAAACCAAGCTGTTCTGTGGAAATTACCTTATATCTTAGTACGCAACTGACATTTTGAAATCATGGCTTAAAAATGAAAATGAACAGGTATACAAAGTAAACCAAGTCCACAACACTACTCTTTATAAGACCAATCAAACAAAAGTTCCACATACATAGTGGCACTTCTTGACTGTCGGTTATCTACAGTACATTCAGTTTGTAGGTTTACCATTAGCTAGTAGCTCAGTGACATTGACACGGTATGTAATGCATAATAATATAGTTATCTTTATGTCATCACGCTGCTCTGACAGAGGTCATGTTTTACTCTTGTACGCAGAAGGGGAGTATCTCTCCCTCTGTCAAACCAGCTCCCCTGAATTCCTTTACAAAGACCTCATTCCATCTGCCCATGTCATTGGATGTCATGCTTTGACAACATCAGGCAAGGACATTGTAACAAAGAAGCTCCATAGCAGCAAGCTACAGAGAAGTTTTGAATGTTCTCTAAACTCCCTGAACACTGAGGTGTTATTCTAATGTCCTTGGCTGTGTTGTGTATCCACATCCTGGGCCCAAAGCCCAAATGGTGCTGCTGTGATGTAATCCTACCCGGTGACTTGTTAAACAAACATACAGCTTTCAAGGTTTCTCCTCCAAAGTCTGGTTGACTTCTCCTAGACCAAACTGTGCCCATGCCAGGCACTTAACTGGTTATTATCAACGTTATGAGCATTGTGTGGCTTGTTAGTGTGCAATGGCAGTGACTACCTCTACTTTAATCCTGTTCAAGATAGACTTAACCCCATCCTTGAATCTGGACCGCATCCACACAAATTACATTGCATGTCAGGAATGAGATCCTATAGGCCCATATATGGAGAAATGGGGAACAGGAAAGTAAATCTTCAGAAGTCTGACTGCCAGAGAACAGCAATTTTCAGAAGTCAACAGATGATGACATAACGACCTGATAAACTTCAGCAAAAAAACCCAAATATGAATTGCATTTTTGCTTCCTTCTGCATTTTTAAGCAGAATGAGAATTGTAGTTCACTGATTAAACATACACATTCTTTCACTACATTTCCACGTTTACAAGTCTGCAAACAAACCTGGAGCTACAGTATATATCAGGGCAGCTAAAAAGGAGGGAAAAACAGAAAAAGACAGATCATGCTCCACCCAGGGATGAATGATGACTTCCTCCCTTACACTCTGAGCTGTCTTGAGATTTTTGCAAGAGCCGCAGCACAGGCTTCCTTTGCCTCTGTCTGTGTTATGCTCTGCTTCGGAGGATTGAGCAACAGGGAATGCGCCTGGCCCTGAAACCTCTTAAAGGAGTGCAAGGCAGTGAGCTCAGAGAGCGAAATGGTCTGGAAGAGTGTGTGGATGACACATGCACTCAGCTAGTCCGTAGTGAGCAGAGTCTTGGGGTGTGTGTTTAAAGTTGAGGGGGAGGCGGGATATTCAGGAGTTACAGGGTGTTGTTAGCGTTTCTAAAGATGAAAACCACAGACAATACCCTTTGGTAGCTCTAGGGGTGCAAGTCCTTCTATATCATTTTAGTCAACACTGGGGTTTTCAGTCTGGCAGTTATTATGGTCACACTTTCCCCTACCTTAACTTTGCTGGAACGCATACCAGTGATTACAAGTTTGAGCCTCAGGCCTTCAGTGTTGTACTCTCTGCCTCCCCCTCCCCTGAGTGTGACAGAGGCACAGAGCTGGAGGAATAGTTGGTTTGTTTTGTTGATACTGCTCCTCTTGGTCAGTCCCAGTGCTCAAAGCTCATTGTATACCTCCACCAAGTCTTTGCCTGAGGCAAGGTTTGCATTCGAAAATCCCATTGGAGCCTGACAGACTACAGTACAAGTTCTCCCGGCAGTCCTGGCCCCACCCTTCACAGGACATTGTTGAGCAACTGTCTCTCTCAGTTGTACCGCTCAAATTAAGCAGACCTATTTGGTAAACCAATCAGTCAATTTGCCCATATCACCGTCCTGCTGCTTAATGTGACCTCAACAGTGGTACTGTTGTCCTTCTCATGCCTCAGCTTTAAGGAAACTTTATACAAGAGCAACATGAATTCAGTTCATTCATTTTCTACGAACATAGAAACATCAGCTGACATTAAATTCTCATTCCCGCCGATCAGCAGCCAATCATGCCTTAGTGATAGGCACGACATATAGCAGCGCTATTACTTGATTGGCTGTTGATAGGCGATGTCAGCCAAAAGTTCAACGGCAGCCAAGTTTTCCACGCAGACAAACGTGGAAAAGCGGCAACCATGATCAACATCAGCCAAAGTTTCTCTCTGGTCACAAAAAATTAATAGACTTCCGGCCTCTGGTTTCTTCAGCTGCTGACAGTGTGTACGCAGTTACATGAACTTCAAACACTCCGTGGTATAGCTTGGATTTACAGTTAGTTTCCACCCAGGAGAGTGAATAAAGCGACCACGGCTACAGTTTATAAGGCATTTGAAATTTTAACATTTAGGTACGCTTGGTGGTAATGCAAACTTTTTACACAATCACTGCAAAGTTTAAAGTTTAAGCAAATTAATCACAGAGTTGTCTGAGTGGTTACTTAATCAGAAGTGATGATTCAGATGTCATACGGAAGCCCCCACCACCCGCCACAACCCAGATCTTATGATCTCATTTCCTGGCAATGGAGAGCATGCAGTAATCGCTCACTGACATCTGAGCTCACAGGATGCAAAGTCAGGGTTGCCCACTTTTTAAACAACCAACAACAACAGCTCCTCACACTACTACACAGTAATCAACTATTCCACCAGGCCAGGCCAATAGAGAAGCTTTGCGTGCATGAATGTTGATGTCGTTTTAAGTTATCAGTTGTTATCTAGTAGGCACTGTCCTCCAGTGACTGCCATTTTATTGTGCTGATAATGCTGTTCACGTTGACTATGGACAGGTCATATCAATCGCACACACACACAACGCTTAAAACCACCACAAACCACATGGATATAACTCTACGCAATGGGTCAGCAAGTAACTGAACTTTACCCTTATCTATCTATTCACAAAATACTTTGAAGCCAAACTGTCACAACAAGAATGCTCTCAAAAAACGTTCAGACTATGCAGCATTGATTGGTGTAATCAGGTTTGCATGATGCGTTGAGTGCTTTGAAAAGTAAAGCACTGAGTGAAACACTAGCTCTCTTTCCTGAGTGTAACTGCTATTAGGCTAGCTGTTCTGTGTTGGGCTACATTAAATAGTAATAGGAGTCCCATCTGGGGCTATCAAGACATCAATAGCTATTTGAGGCTCCTCTTGCTCTACACAGGGACACACTGTATGACAACATGTGATGTTTTCAGATGCCTGGGGATTTACTAACTGTACTGTGGAGTTAAGTGTGATTCTGCTTGGCTTGGCTTGATTTGACTTCATCAACAGGATTTACTGTAACATTGACCAATGACTAATAACTGTAAAACAGTGAGTGGGGCCTAGTTTTAAACTTTGCACTTCAGTCAAGTAATAAAACTAACTTACATATACCAGTGAGAAACTTGTGGAGAGCAGTGCAGCGCTCTCAAAGTTGCTGCTGCAACTACTACTGTGGATCGTGACATTTAACCCTTGCATGTCTATAAGATTACAGGACGTGGCAGTTGAGTGCACATTACCTTCATTTAACAGTAAAATGAACAAGTCGGAATACTTACCAGCTTTTTGTTTTTACCCTCATCCTCGTTAGACTTCTTTTTAGAGGGTTTATTCGGGTCC
Organism: Centroberyx gerrardi; assembly: GCF_048128805.1. Lineage (NCBI taxonomy): Eukaryota > Metazoa > Chordata > Actinopteri > Beryciformes > Berycidae > Centroberyx > Centroberyx gerrardi. The sequence continues at coordinate 19,784,159 of NC_136012.1, forward strand.
TCTCCGCCGCTTGCTTGATCCATTTTTGATTTAGTTCCCTTGAAAGACTTTAGATGACCTCCTCAAAAGTTAACTCCACGCTTGTAGCAACACTTGGAAAAACAAACAACCCAGGTTAGGTCTTCTCAAAAGCCATTCCGTTAAAAGATAAATAATACTTTCAAGTTGGCTGCTCCAAGTAATTCCTCAGTTGTATCCAGTTGTCGAGGAGGCTACTTGACCAAGAGGTGTGGTAGGGTCCTGTATCCGTCCTGATGTCTCTTCAGTTCAGGAGCAAAACACTTCACACCGCGGTAAAAGCTTTCTGAAACGACCAGAATATGATGTAAACAACAATATCACAACGTATTGTGCATTAAGTTTAAACAAATGTTTGCCTTAACACGTGTTTCCCTGAATACCCTTGTTATTATGCAGACACATTCAATGAAGACATCACGTGGCAAACAATAAAACACATAAATTGCAGGCATTAAACACAAAAGATAGACTAACTACTCAACAAAGAGACGTTGTTTCTTTCCTATGGGCCTAACTGCTATATTTGGAACAGACTAAACTGTTTCAAAAAGCAAACTTGTACAACGTAGCAATAATCTTGTAGTAACCGACAAAATGTTGCAGGGGAACCAAATATAGTCTGACAGTTTTAAACGTGCATTGGCATGGCCATAATTTACCAAAAATTACAGTCATGAAGCTGAATTGATATAAACAATTGTGTTATAGTAGAAAAATCACCGTTGTTCTCTCTGCTTGGGCTACTTTGCAAATACTGTTCACTTGCCCAGGCTAGCATAAAAACACGACAGTTACCTCGCTAATGTTGTTTATTTTAGCAGACACAATGATACGTAACCACATACAATAATACGCTATTAAATGCAATATAACAAATAAATAACATGTCAAAGAAAACTCACAAAATCCCATCCAGAGCTTACTATCGCAACCAAACTTGAATGCCAGGCCCACAGTAGGTCCGCCCGCCACAGATTCTGATTGGTATGTGATGTACGTAAGCAGCAGGGATTCCAGCAGCGATTGGTCAGATTACCTGTCAGTCAGGAGGTCGGTTTGGCGTCGAAGAGGAGGGGACTGTTGTGACGGCGAGGTCAGACTGATTTCACAGCAACTGGATAGGATTCAGTCAGTTGTAAGAATAAACGGTTGAAATGATATGAAAGGCAGCCAGTGAATACAAAGAAACAGGGAGGCAAACCGCGTGTGCGCGCTGTGTGTGTGTGTGTGTGTGTGTGTGTGTGTGTGTGTGTGTGTGTGTGTGTGTGTGTGTGTGTGTGTGTGTGTGTGTGCGTGCGTGCGTGCGTGCGTGTGTGTGTGAACTCAAAAATGCAGAATACTACAATTTAATCGAATGAAAACTACTATCTTTTGCAGTCTTACCAGAAGTTGAATTGCATAAGATAACTTGGGTTGCTATTATTATGTAATTAGGCCATTGTATAATCAGTCCAGGATATAGTGTATGTGTGCTTGCTTGCAGCTATATGAGGAAAATATATCTTAATAAAAAAGTCCCTCTTTAAATAAAGGTTAAATAAAAAGAAAACAAAAATGTGCAATCTACAGCTTACAAATATAAATGATCCGAATCAGATTTGTATTGCGATATTTTACCACGTTCACTTTCAAGGAGCAGCATCATCTCTGTGAATGGGTTGCCATACTATAGGAATAAGGTTACTGGAGCAGAAAACTGTCCCTTTAATGGTTGCACTATGCAGGTGCAATCTTCCCACAGCAGTCTATTGATAAATGATGCTCCGAATCATTCTTTGAGGTCACTGATTTCACTTCAAGTCTGGAATATGAATGCAGGGCTTCAGTGCGTGGAAATGAGAAGTTATCTACTGCAAATAATACAAATGCGTGTACATTTCTGAGCATTTAGACGGTTAGAAAGAATTAGAAATGCATGCAAATAGGGTACTGTAAAAAAATCTTTTACTGAAACTGTGTTAAGCCACAATTTAGGCAGAGCTATTTTCTTGAAGCAGTATTCAAGAACCACATTCATAGATTGTTGTATCATTTCATTTTGAGTGAGTGAGTGAGTGAGTGTCCTGATGTTCACTGGAGGTACATGGTGTATTTGGCATAGAGAGAGCACCATCTGGACACTTCTGGCGATAAGCATACTGTGCCTGAGTACCAGTGAGAGAGTGTCCCTTCAGCAGCATGAGTCCGTGGACGCTGCCTGGGCTCGGCCACAGCGCACTGCTTCCACCACACAGTTTGCCACGGTGCCTGAGTGCACATAGTGTTAGAATGCTGAATGTATATATGTGGAGTCATATGTGTCTTTTGTCAAATGTATGTTTTTGATTGCACAGATTGTGAGGTCCTATATAGGGTTAGACTGATATATCGATTTATGCAGTATATACCTACTAACACCATCCACCTCCGATTTGATGGAGGTTCCTCCCTGACTACTTTTTTATTTAAATTGAATTGTTTGTGTTTTTTTGTAAATTAATTCTTCATCTAAAGTCGAAACATATCCATAATTTTCTCCTTCCATTGAAGAGGTATGGTGGGTAACCCCATCTTAAACAGTTTTAGTGTCCCATGGTCTACATACTGTTACAGAGGGTTGTGCACACTAACAAGAATAAAACACTTTAAAACTGTTTTGGCATGAAAATTTCAGTCAAATTTAAAAATACTGAATATCAGCAGAAAATAGGCTATTGCCAGCTTCAGTATAAAAATATCAGTATCGGTATCAGCCTTCAAAAACCCATATCGGTCGAACCCAAGTCATGCACCATGTGTGCCTGTCTGTACTTATATTACTGCACTAATTAGTTAATTCTGACTCTGATTCTGGCTCTGAAAGTCAGTGATGGCTCCTCTCCTGCCCTGTGGCTGTCCCAGCTGTTCCACAGACTCATGTGGGTTGGGACAACACAGGTAGAGAGGCAGGCTTATTCCTTAATGTGTGAGAGAGACCAGACTCAGATTGTTTTGCACCAGTTTAGTGGTGGACTATATACGTTTGTATGATTCACTGCCCATAGTACTGAATGTGTTGTTCCATATGTGGCCGTATGTACTGTGTAAACTCTGTAAATTGTCAGTCTTTGCATTGTGTAAACACAGGATTGACAAAGGAAAAAACATTGGACTGTGTCCAAAGGATTGAAATGTCAACACAACTAATTGGTTATAAGAATAGTGTCAGCAAGTTTTCAATAGGTAAGTTGAGTGGTGAACTTCTAACAAGATTCCTCAAATGGAGTGCTATATATTTATGTGTTTGTTTTGTTTATTTATTTTGTGAGTAAAGCATTATGGCCCTCTGCATTCCTGCTTGATTTGTTTATCCACTGAAGGTTTGCTGAACAGAGTCGCATTTCTATTTATAGCACCACCCAAATTCATCCTCATGAAGTTATACATATTCACACCGGTGAACTGCCCAGTACAACCACAGTCTTCTACTGCTGGGCACTGAGCAGCTCCATTGGAGTAGCTGGCAGTTAAGTGTCTTGCTCAAGGCCACATCAATGTTAGTTGCAGAGGCAGGGAAGAGTATTTTTCAGTCACTTTTCCCAGCTGGAATAGGTATACAAATTGGTAGCCTCTCCGCTCTGCTGACACATCTTCTTAAAACTCACCAACTGCATGGACATGATCCATGACTGAATGGTTTCCTGATATGGTTAATTCAGTGGATTGCCTATTAACAAAGGCTGCCAGAGGGAGATTGATTTGCCACTGCCTGTGTGTGTCCAGCTGTCTGATTTCTGAGAAAAAAAAACATTTAGGTTGTTGCTTGTATACTGTGCAGTGCAAAGAATCTGGACAGTCTTCTAGCAGAAGTGCACGCAGTTCATTTTGTTTATTCATGACAACTGTCTAGTAGAAACGACTAAAAATCAAAGGTCAAGGTATTCCTATAAGTTTTCTGAGTGTAAGTAAACAAATTCTGTCAATGAAACTGTATTTGGAACAGCAATTAGGTTCTGAGATGAGGAAAAATTTTCATTCTTAGGACTGTAGTAATATAACTGGTAATAACTGATACAGACTGAATATGAGCTATAGGGGAAAACAACTTATTTGACTTTTAATAAATACCCATATTACTGTATTGATTTTGCCTGTTCATTTCAGAAGTCAATCAATTGCTAAGTCCAGTAAACACTCTTCTAAAAGACATGCCACCCATTTCACTCTCTATGTTTCTACGGTATGATATTGGGTTTGAGTCCAGCTGCTTGAAAGCTGCTCCAAACATTAAACTAGGTCATTCGGTTTCCCATCTGTCCATGTTGGACTCATGTCACCCACTAGTTATTCTATTGGATCTTTTGCATGAAAACAAGTTGATAAAAATTTAACTGTTTAGTCGCTGTAGCTGCTGACATCTTGCAAAGAATTATTGCAGTGAGACATTGGCACACAAAATCTCTGTTTCTTGGGTTGGATGACAGAGCCCATAAAAATAACTGAATTACATGAATTACATTCAGTGTATCATGACCATAATCGGCACAATAATCGTATTTATATGTGGTATATTACATTTCAAAGAGCTTCTTTGTTAAACAGGTTAACACAACAACTGATACTGCAGCTCGCAACTAACATCTTACTCTGTATATTGCTTTGCTATGAATCCAATAGAAAATCACTGTGATCCTTGTTGCTGTGATGTATCTGACTCCTCTACTTTTTGGTAGCTAGCATTGGAGTCAACATCCACTTGCCAGGCCTATAATTAAATATATGGAGCTGCTATGGATGTGGGACATCATTTTCCCATGAGTCAGTCTGCCATCCTTAGATGACTGACCATGGCCCTGAAAAAACAGATCCTCCCTGATAAAGATAAATGCCTAATGCCTATTCCTATTCGCAGCATGTTGTTCAATGATTTCCATTGACATCAGTAGGTCTGGGTCTGTCTCGATACTGCGCTAATAAGACTTTGTTGGCACACTGTAAATTAATTAATCCCGATATCCATTTAAAAGCTGGTGGTTGAAGGTGGTTCCACTGGTTGCATACCTTGCCATGATACTGTGAGCACTCCGGCTCTCACAGAAAAAAAGAGCTTTTTGTATCAGTGTGACTGGGGATGGTTAAAGGATAAGGCTGGTGTTTTTTAATGCATTGCTTACCGTCAACAAATCCTATGAAAATAACAAAATCAACAATGCATTTGCTCTACTCCCGTTACTTTCTGACTTCCCACGTATCGTTTTTAGCCGTCAACCCGGAAGTCATTGGCTCCAATTGTAAGCTAAAAACCTTGAAATACAGGTCACAAAGACATAGTTTCAATTTTAAAAATCGCTAACTGTTACCACGAAAAGTGTTTACAGCCGGCTTATTAAGTTGTTTGATGAAAAAGTCGGCTGGCCCGGTGCATCGTGATGATGAAATATGCTGCCCAGAGCAACGGCATGGCTCTTTGACGTGTTTAATCGTTTTTTTAATACAATGGAGTTCTATGGCTGTCATGGCAAAATCATTGCTGATTTTGTTATTTTCATAGGATTTGTTGACAGTAAGAAATGCATTAAAAAACACCAGCCTCATCCTTTAAGTCCAGTCCAATTATGTGAATATTAAATTTTGCAAAGTTTCCTACAATTTCCTTTCATAGCCTATTTCTGCTCTTGAGCCAAAGAGCCCCCACTGAACCTCCCAGCATGCTTTGCACTTGTTATGCAGAGCCATTCCCCTCTTATTACAGTATCGCAGGACTCAGAGAGATATGAGGCTGCAGTAGAAAGCACTGTGTTTAGACCTGAGAGATGAAAGGGAAATGACTTGTAAATTATTCATTGCCCTCCCGCTGTACTACAAGGCAGGCACCAGTCTCTTCTCTAGTCTGGCAGAGCTCAGCCACCATGGAAGGAGGGCAACTCAGGGTAAACTCTATACCCTGTCTCTCTACAACTGCTGAAGCCTGGTTAATCACATTCCTTTCATTTGGATATCCTATGAAGAAATGCCTAAATTTGAAGGAAACTAACTTGCTGCACTATTGATTTGGTCAAGCTCTCCACTATGTTGAACTTTTCTCTCTAATTTTGTTTATCTTCATTATTGTTTAGTCATATTGGAGAGATCCTTGTGGCACTGAATGTAATTGAATTTGTATCACGCAATTTTCCCTTCAGTTTCACTTCTTTATTATTGTAAAGCAGAGATTAAATTGTTGATGTAGCGATTGCACGGTAGTTGAAATCCTTTATGTAAACATACAACCAACAGGTGAGATGACCTGCAGAATGCAGTTGACGGTCACATTGCTTACATCTACAAAAAGGAGCGGAGCAGACAATGTTTATTATAACTGTGACTTTTTGCTTGCTAAAGTGCTTTTTCCTTTTGTACTTTTTGCATGCAGCTACTGTATTTTCTCTGATCATACTCAAAACACACTTCCCCAAAAAGCTTTCACTTGTGTCAGCTGTTTATTTCAATATCACAAGAAAAACACCACAAGGACAGTGCGCCTCATGCATTTCCTCAGTCTTCAATAATAGCCCATATAAGGTTTTCATTGACAACTGCCCAGAAGCACTTGTATACCACAAGTTCCCTGCAGGTTGGTTTACCTGTTTCCATGGTAGCCAGCTACATGAATGTGCTGGTACAAGGACACTTGAAATCATCACTCATGTGACAACCTGGAGACAAACACAGAGATTTGTCACCACTCAATATTAGGCAAATAGAAAATCATTGAGTGCTTTTTGAGCACATGGTTCACATCACATGGTGGTGGCAGAGTCTATTAACAATATCTTGTTAATATGATAATTGTTAATATAATAATTGTTAATATGTAAATATGATCAAACAGGTTTCATAAAAGGGCGCTTTATTGGTGATAACATAAGGCATCTTCTTGATACTATAGACTATTATGAAAATGAACAAAAATCTGGGCTTTTATTTATTGCTGATTTTGAAAAGGTATTTGATAAAGTAAGATGGGATTTCATCCAAAAAGCTCTTCAGTTTTTTAATTTTGGGGAAACCCTCATAAAATGGGTGAAGGTCATGTATAATCAACCAACCAGTAAAATAGTAAATAATGGATATTTATCTAATAGTTTCACCCTGTCTAGAGGCGTACGTCAGGGGTGTCAGCTGTCTCCATATTTGTTTTTACTATGTATTGAAATTCTTGCTATTAGAATTAGAAATAATTCATGCATAACAGGTTTAAAACCAAATGGGATAGAAACAAAAATAACATTATATGCAGATGATGCAACTTGTTTTCTGCATCCCAAGAAATTTTCACTAGATGCCCTCATACTTGATTTAAATCTTTTTTCTAAACTGTCTGGATTAAAGCCAAACTTTGATAAATGCACTATTATGAGAATATGACCAGTGAGAGGTACAGATTTAGACCTACGGTGCCCAGCTCCAGTCAAGTGGAGTAACGGCTCGGTAGATGTTTTGGGAATTCATATTCCAGATAATCTAAAAGACCTAGTTAAGATAAATTACGAACGAAAAATGGAGAAAATTGAAAATGTTTTACAACCTTGGAGAGGGAAAATTCTGTCGTTACAAGGAAAGATTACATTGATTAGTACTCTCGTAATTCCTCAGTTCATTTACCTCTTAATGGCACTTCCCTCCCCAGAGGCATCCTTCTTTAAATGTTTTAAACAAAAAAATTTTTACTTCCTTTGGAATAATAAACCTGACAAGATTAAAAGGCAATATATATATAATTCACATGAAAATGGTGGATTAAATCTAAAAAATATTGCAGCTATGAATTTATCCCTAAAAGCATCTTGGATTAATAAAATTTACCATAACAGTCTCTGGAAAACAAGTCAAAACTTATCTTCTGTGTACTTATTCTTTGACAGCAAATTGTTTCCCTTTTTTCAATTAAAATCTCACCACTTTGAATGGCTATTTAAAGGAATATTAGCAAATCTCTCACCCTTTTTTAAGGATGCATTGAAGGCTTGGTTGAGTTTCCAGTATTACCCCCCAGATGATATCCAAATTCAGGTAATATGGATGAACTCAGAACTGTTAATAGATGGGAAGCCCTTTTTATGGGAAACACTTCAGAGAAATGGAATCATTTTTATAAATGATATACTAGATAACACGGGTGATTTCCTTTCATACCATCAATTTTGCTGTATGTATGGTCAGATATGTGATATTTTTAATTTCAATCAGTTGATTTCAGTTATCCCAATTAACTGGAAACGGAAACTAAAAAAGAGTGGATACAGACAGCAGGTCTGTGCACCTATTACAAGGTGTCAGAAATGGCTATCCAAAACAAAGATAAATAAAATAATTTATAATTTCATTTTACAGAGCAGAGGCCTTACTGCTTTCCCACATACAGTCTGTTCCTTTTGGGAAGATTAATTTAATATTTTGATACCTTGGAAACAATTTTTCAGAACTATTTACAAAACAACAATTGATTCCTACTCCAGAATCTTTCAATTGAAGATATTCTACAAAATTACTGCTACTAAAAAACAACTTAACATGTTTAATATTGAACAATCACCATTATGTAGATTCTGTAATGAGGAAGAGGAAGACCAGTTGCATTTGTTTTTCTATTGTCCATATGTTGCAAGTTTGTGGACCAATATCCAAAATTGGCTAGGGCCACTCAATATTTATTTTAAATTTACACCTTTAAACATTATGTTGGGAGTTCTGGATGAAAACTGTCCCCAGATAATAAATACAATTATTCTGTTAGGTAAAATATTTACATTTAAAGCTCAATCAAGAACTAATTTGAATCTAAGTTTCTTAAAAAATACAGTGCGAAGCCAATTCCTTTTGGAAAAAAAAAAAAAAATTGCTACAAACCATTACAAAGTAGCACAACACAATATGAAATGGGAAAAAAATTTGCTCTAGTGAAGAGTGGGACTATATAAAACTCTAAATACGCTGTACCTGTCATATGTATATTTCATTTTCTAAATGCACTGGTACTGTCAATCTAATTATTTGAATTACTGAAGGGATCCTATTATTTTTATTTTATATTTACTTTTTTTTGTGAGGATATATGGTCATGTCATATTGTCGTGTGTGTTGTGTATTTTTGCCTGTAATAAAAAAAAGGAAAAAAAAAGAAAAATCTTGTTTACATATCAGCCATGACAACATGCACAAAGTCCTCTACCTGCCCTCTACCTTTACCCTACTCGACTATCTCACCTGTGCACTTAGTATGTGCCTGCAGAGGATTAATAATGAGCAATTAATAACTCAAAAGGCTAAGAAGAAATTGATAACTTGGATTATTATATTATCAGTATCATCATCAAACATCATCAGTAAAACATATGCTACACCCCTTATAAAGTAATAATTGCTGGTTAATGTAATAATGTGATGTTATTATATTATCCAGCCATTTATTACATTAACAGATATTATTTTAGAGGGACATTTTATTACATTTTGACAAGTTATTTAACTATCTGGAAGTTATTACATCATCAGTTACTATCCAACACTGTACTTGGACATGTTATCCACAAACACATGTTCACTGCTACGCTGTGACTCACAATCATATTTGCCTATAAGACCTAGTGATATTGAAAGTATCTTTTAAAATTTTACACTTTTAATTTGTGGATGGGTGAGGCATCAATCTATCACAGACATAAAAAAAAAAAAAAAAGTAAAACAAAATCCACTGGACTTAAAATGACGAGTTGAAGACGTATCACCACACATCTGAAAGGGCTTCATCAGTTCTACTTAGTGGTGGGGAATTCCATGGCATTTAACCTCTGTGGGTGATACACACCATGAAGTCATTTCATGGTCACTTTGTTTCACCACTCTCAGATGAGTGGCGAAACATCTTCAGCTCTTCATTTTGAGTCCAGTGGATTTTGTTTGTAAAACATTTTTTTTGACATCTTACTACCTAGATGAATGAAATGAATCCAGACAGACATATATCACAGACATTGTTTGCACTCCACATCAGTGCAACCTGAGGTCCTTGGGCAGTTCCAAAGTCTAGACTGAAAACAAGAGGTCATCAATCCATTGCCATCAGGGTTCCAAGACCTGAAAAAGAAATGCCTGTGGAGCGAAGTCTGGCTAAATCAGTATCATCTTGTAAAACACTCCTCACTTTTATAGATTTGCTTTTATTGAATGATCTTTTATCCCTGACCTCTCTTTCGGCTGGACTGCAGGCACAGCACCAAACGTTGTCCTGATGTTAAACATTTTGAAGTGTGTGTGCCTCGAGGTGCGGCTCGTCAGTGGAGGTGTGAGGTGTTGCTTTGTTTGTGCTGGAGCCTGTTACTGACTGAGACACATCAGAACATTTCATTGCTTCCATTGTCTTTTCCTTTGAGGCTTGATTTCATCTTTGTTTTACTCCTTTGTAAAGCGCATTGTAACTGTTTTTTGAAAAGTCTCATACAAATAAAGATTAGTATTTTTATCATTATTATTTGATGGAAGAAGTGGAGGTTCCAGAGGTGGGGTGACAGATATGCTACATTATTTGGAAGAAAATCTCTCCTTCCAATGTTTTTTTGTAAATTAAAGCTAAGAAATCAGACCTTTTTTCAGATTATGTACTCTTTTGGAGGTTATTTGGTGTGAAGTATATCTCAATTGATGACATTATCCATTTAATTGGTATTGATTGGACTTGGTATTTTAATGAATAATTTAATTGAACAGTATATTACAGTAGGAAAACCAAAATCATACGGTAAAGAACAAGAACAAAAATCTAAATACAGATCACAGTTCAATTCCAACAGATGAACAGCGCTCTTACCGATGCATAAAGTGCAAGAGAGAAACACCTTGATGTTTCTGGGGTTTTTTTCCTTTGGAGTCAGGATGTTAAGTTTAATCAGACATAAGTGGACGCCAATTAATGTACACAATCCAAGCTGTAAACAACTTGGCTCTCCATCCGTAATCGGCCTCACCATAAGAGAGGCCCATTGTTCAGACCTGGTAGTAAATGAATACAGGACATACTCCCCAATTTCCTTTAGAAGGGTCCAGAGACAGGCATTATACTGTAATTGCTTACAGGGATCACAAAGGAGAGCAGCTCAATAGCACAGTTCTTGTTAGTTGAATTATTTCTTTTAAGGACTCAAAAAAGACTGGTAGTTACTTATTTCTAATTTTACACTCCATACAGGTAACTGTGACCAGGTGAACAGGAGACAAAGATTTGGTAACTGTCTACTACTTCTTGGAAGGTATACACATTGATTTTTATTATTACTAGGCTATAGTGTGCATGTATTCCCTATCAGTATGTGATTTAGTGTGAAAAAGGCTACAGTGGTACATCCAATTCATTGTTGGGAGAACTTATATTACTCAAAATAGCTCAAGTCATACATTACAGAAATACTCTGAAGCCTCCTTAATTAGAAATCACTCAGTGCTCGACTCTATTGCAATAAACATCTTGTAATTAAAATGCTAATTCAGTCAGGATGTAATTGTTGCGGAGAAACTTAGCACCCCTGTGATGAGAAAAGATGTGCCACCTGAGTGAAAAATCCTTAGGATTCAAGTAGGCAAATCAGACTCCTGAGAGAATTTGACTGGGTCCAAATTACACCAGAAATTCCTGTAGGAATTCAAATATCCAAAATGTATTACACAAACGGTTTCTACACATGCACAGTCCATTTTCCACTGAAGATTTTCACGATTGCCAATAACTTACCAGGTTGTGAAATCAATCTTACCCTCCATTCATATTTAGCACTCAGATCTAACAGTATGTGCATTAGCAGCTGAAGCCATTTAGCATGAATCAATCCTTGTCTTACCATTATAATCAGCTGTATCTGCGTTCGGAATGGTTCACTTGTTCACTCACTCCAGCATCTCATAAACAAACCAAGCACTCATGACAGCAGGTTGAAATGTGCTCAGGTATCGATTTTAGTAAGTTTTGAACATTAAATTACAAATAAATTGTTGAAATTCTAATCATGTGCAAGTGTGGTTTGTCAATTAAGGTGGCGTCTCCTAATCCAGTAGCAAGCTGTTCTGGTTGGGAAAACAATATAATCTCTTACTGGAAACGGAACATAATATAATAAGAGGAAGCTGACGATTGAGCTGTCTGATGGAGAAACAACTGGAACAACAAGATTCAGTGGCATTAACTTAGTTTGCAGAGGCTAGAAACAAGTGGACGTGTGACTGGAAGACTGCTGGTTCCAATCCTGTACTGACTGGGAAAGTCTGGGGGAGGAAAGAGAACGGTCTAAAGTAGAGGACAGCGGTTGTACCGCACAGTTCCCAGGTGCGAATGTATGTAACTGTGAGAGTGTGAAGAAAGATGTTGAAATGAAACAGAGCAGGCATGATCTAGTCAATCTTTCCTGGATAATGAAAGTAAATAAATAAAAAAACAAAAACTCAACATCAAAAGATCACAGAACCCTCAAAATGTAAGATGTCACACTTGTGTTTCCCACTTGTAAATGTAAGGGACAAAAGATATCTCTCTTCTCATTAGCCTTGAATGCTTTAGAGTGCCTTTAGTACCAATGTTAAGATGTCTATAAAAGATCATACAACATATGTACAAGAAGTGTAGCAGAGACATGGGAAAAAAAACATCAGTGCAGCTGATTCTAAACCTGGAAGCAGCAGAGAATCCTGTATAAAAGCAGTGACATGATGACATAAATGCTGGGAATAATAACAGCATATAACAGCATATGATTGATAACACAAGCAGAGATCCAAGTGGTTCAAAAAGTGCAACTGTACCCGAGTCCATAACGCAACAGCAAACAGCCTCTGAGAGATGTGCTGGGTGTTAAGGGATTGGGATGGGGCCTAATTCTTGCATCCAGGCCCGGCATGACCCAGGTCCACCAGTGATTGATACTAAATATATTGCTCTTCCTGTCATAAATAATAAACTGCCATACCAGACTCCCAGAAGAAGCTTGATTTCCTGGAATGCTTTTTTGGAATGCATATTCAGTAGTACTTGCCAAAGCTTCCTTAGTTATTGTTGCAATCGATTCTCTGCATTGCTTTAGATGCGGCAGCTTCGTGGAAGTACGTTGGAGAAGCTTAAATGGTGAAACCGGGTAAAGCAAACAGGATCTGTGCCTGGACAGATGGCAGAGAGGAGGATATCAGTTACTTGATCACACCGCATTTAATTATCCTAAATGACAACAATCTTCTTACACAAGGACTTGCTATGTAAACAAAAACACGATTAGTTTGTTTCTAGGATTTTTGTCTCTTTTCTTTGTCTCTTTGTTTCTTTAGCTAACAAAGCATTTGCAATATAACCATATCCATTATCCATACAATTTAATTTAACATCCATCCATTTTTGCCATCAGCTATTTCTGGTAACAACTTCAACTACTTCTTAAGTACAAATATGTGTAGATAAGTTGTTATTAAAATAATTACTATTACTGTTACTGTTCAAATAAACCAATACCTAAATTTAATCCAATAAATAAATACATAAAACCGAAAAGAGGGACAACCTAACAGATCAGGCAAACAAACCTCTGTGGATCCCAGTCCATAGAGACCATTCAAACGACCCAGAGTCACATGGAATTGAAAACCACATTCAAGTTCAGGGAAATTCTGTTGGTCAAATGAAGTTGTTATCTACTTTTCAATGCACACCCTGAGCACCCCTCCCAAAACACACACACACACATTTTATTTCACATGTGTATCTATGTGTAGAAAAGTTACACTAGTATTCCTACCGCTGCCCATGTTGTGTCAAATTCAGCAGATTAGGTATGATACTGTGGGCTATTTTTAGACCTTCAAACAGGGTTGCAGTGAACTATACCTCCGGAGAGGCGTGGAGGAGCAGCAGGCTGTGAGTTTTCACAGAGAGAGGAAGAGGGCAGCTCTGGGACAGGAAACACAAGCAGGTTTCCCTGGTGGGAAGCCCTATTAGTCCGTCACAGAGTTAAAGAAGAAAAACACACTGGAGAGTGCCAGCACTGTGATCCCTGCACCGCTGAACTCCCTGCTGGAGATCCCCAAAGCCTGTACTACAATAACAATCTCACTATTTACAGCACACTCACCTTGACATGACTCCATGAACAGTTGCCCTCTGACAATAGCTCTGCTGAAATGTGAATTCATCAGTAATCGTCACCTTTTTTCTTCATTCTTCCTCATTGATAATTGCACACAGGCAAAATTTTGTTTAAAAAAAAAAGTGCACACAAACATTATTTTGGTTGGTCCACTCAAATTTATATGTTAGAAGTACTGTTGAAATTGTTTTCTTAAGTTTCCTATAATTCTTTGCTACAGTTTTGTCAGTGGATGAGTATGTGTCTATGCCTAAATGTCTGAAATGAGAAACTAATTGGTATCTCCACATCTAAGTGAGAATGACTCATGACTGCATTTAATGGGAGCAGTGATTACTTATTCAAATTAATCTTGTAACCCGAAATAACACTGAATTCCTCAGTTATACTTAAAATTGCTGGTAGAGATTGTGATCCATGATCAAGATATAGTAATAAATCATCCGTGTACAAAGACGTCTTAGGATATGTCTCATTCACTGTTATTGGCTTAACCTCACAGGAATTTCTTGTCTTCTGAGCTAAAGGTTGGAGTGATAAAGTGGATAACAATGCCGAGGCCGGGCCTTACCAAGCTCCTCCACTCCAACTGTTCAGAGCGCTGCTGGATGTAAGGACCACAGCAGTTAGATTATGATACATGATTTTAAGCATATTTATGAAGTTATCCCCAAACGCCATACATTTCATTGTATGCCACAAGTAGTCTACGTCCATTCGATCCTATCAAATGCTTTTTCTGTATCTAGAGACCGTACTGCACATGGTGAGGAAGTTTTACAAGCCGTGTGAACGATGTGCAAGGGGCGTCTGAAGTTGTCAGATGCAAGTCTTTGTTTAACAAATCCGGTTTGGTCTGGATGGACCAATACAGGCAGGAATGTTTCCAGATGCAGAGCGAGGACATTGGCAAATAATTTATATCCCCATTAAGGATGGATAAAGGACACTAACTAGAACACAAATTGCCGTCTTTGCCTTTTTTTTATGTAATACTGTGATTATTGCAATATTTATATCTCTGTGAATGCTTCCATCCCTGATGGCTTGTTGGATCATCTCTAATAAGATTGGACCAAGTTCTTCCCAGAAAGTCACATAAAGCGAGATACCGTCCCAGCCTGGAGATTTCCCCTGATTCATCTCTTTGAGTGCATCATATAATTCATCAAGAGAGATGGGAGACTCTAATGAGGTTATTTGTTGTTCAGATAGTTTGGGTAAATTCAAGCCATCAAAGAAGGAAACTAAGTTTCCATAAAGTGTGCCTCACAAGAATAGAGTTGTTTATAAAATTGTTGAAATTCCCTGTTAAGCATGATAGCATCATGTACTAGAACTCCCTTATTAGTTTTAATAGAGGATTTATCTGCTTTCTGATCATTGCTATGGGTTTTCTAAGACAGCGTATAACTCGCTGCTTCCAATCAAATACTTTCATAGTCATAAGAGTCATAATTCTTATTAAATTCATCAACTAGATGTGATTGCCTATGCTCCAGCCTGGATATTTTTTGGAGCTGAGCTTTGTTACAAACAGAAGCAAAACCAAAAACTACAAATGTTATACCAGTGAAAAAAAGTGAAAAATCAGTGTAAATTATGAATATTTTCCATCCAGTTCTAAATAATTTGATGATCAATTAATGGACTAAACACATGTATGTTGCCTGGATAATGTGATGCAGTTTGCAAAGTCTAGCCACAACTAGCTACTGTGAGCAGTTGACAAAAAAGAATATATACAGTAAAGAAAATAATGCAGTGGCTCACAATCCCAATATACAGTATGTGCCACTGTTTAATAACTTTACTCTAATAGGAATATAAAGCTGGACATTTTTCAAGATTTTCTTTTGTGACTTAGTGAGAGTACACTTCTAAGTCTGGCATGTTTGGATTCTGCTCAGTAAACCACATACACATTCCTAATAGTATTTGCTATCCCTACCAACTGTACTGTATACTGTCACATATAATGTCTGTCACAAAATATCAATATGCTACCGGACAATTTCAGCATACTGTATTCAAACCACACTGAAGCTCAAATCCTGAAATAGTCATGTATCATATTTTTCGCATACAGCATGTGACAAATTCAGCATGATTTTTCGAACCACAGCTCAAGTGCTGACGTATAGGCCTATCTAGCATCACATTGTTGATGTTTTCCGTGATAGGTTAATTTTACCAGCACTCATGCGGCACATGGGTTATATTTCTAATTAAAAAAAGAAAACTTTACTCATTGACAGTGTAACATCTTAGCATTCTCAGTACATTTTACCAGTTCAGAATACTGAAGCAGCCAACTGATCAATAGGTACTGCAGAGTTCATACACTCAGTGAGAGTCAAGGAAAGTCTAGACATTCATGACTCATCCATACATGAGACGTGACAAAACCCGACAATTATCAGGCCTAACTGTAGCTATACAGACGAGTCCCTGGCTCTATTCCACACCTATCCACTCCCCACACCTCCTCCATGATAACTTGTCATATCATTACTGCCAGTTTCCTCCCTACATTCACCTACTTCCTGCGTATATACAGTGCTGTGCAAGTCTATCTACGTGGTCCAAGGGGATTGGATTGGTGTAGTAGCACAGTTAGTTTTCAACAAAAAATCATTGCCTTGGCTATCTGATCCTGCAGTGGGAGTGGAGCTCAGCTCATATCTGCAGTCATTTACTGCTGCTCCATTTCAATTACACAGTGCTGATTGGCTCTGCTAGCATGCTGAGGTCCCAGAGGTCCTTGCAGGCGAACAAAGCATGGTTACAACATTCTCTGACCCCGACTTTCTCATAGGGAGAAGTATGATAGGGGAAAAACTCACAGACACTCACTCTGAAAAAACTGTTACTATCATACACATCATGTATTTAAAGTGTTAAACCAAGGGATGCTTCCCTAGAGATGCTTTCCTATCTCTATCAATGTAACATATAGCATGTACCGTGCTAAAAAAAGTAAGAAGAAGAAGAAGCCAACCAGACACCCAAATACAACAGTTCATTATGTTCAGCAGTTTGGCTGCATTTTCATCTAGCCTTGGGAGATGGAGGAGGAGAGAGAGAAAGACATCTAGACAGAGACAAAGAGAGTGAGAGAGAACATTTCCAAGCCCTACTGTGATCCCACAGAGGGTTGTGATATGTGCAATTATCATTGATCACTGTCTCTCATTGGTAAGACCCTTTAACCAGGCAGGGGAGAGCGAACATTCTGGGATGGATCCTAGCTAATCATCTCCAACGCAGGATGGACACTGCAGAGAATGATTTTCTCGATTCCATGGGATATCATATTAAGATGAAGTGTTTTTCCGAGTCACTGACTAATTGTCTTGGTACAAACTGAGACAGACAAAAGCAATCTATGTTACGACATGAAGAGGCATTTGAGGAACTATGACTCTTTTATCTGTTTGTGGTTTGTATTCGTTTTCCTCAAGGACGAGACATAAGACCACACATCTGAATGGTTTCAACCTAATTGCAAGTTCAACCTGTCAGCCCAACATCCATATCTTTTTTTTTTCCAATTAGGACTAATTGCATTGAGCCAACATGTACCGTCAATTGCGATGTTTATTTATCTAGAGGCTGGTATTTTACAAGGAGTAACAAAGAAAGATAAATATGATGTGAGGCGTGATGATCAGCACCATCTGTTGTTGCAGAGGTTGTGTGATCCATACAAACATCCTACTTGATGGTAACAGAACACCAGTGGTTAGCCAACAGTGACATCTAGAGGTTTGATGAGAAACTGCACCAATGTCATCTCAAAACAACATCTTGTCATTTTGCAATACACATAACAGTTTGGATTTGGACAAAAATCGTCCAAAAACTGATACTACACACAGTATCCATCCTTATAAGGGAAGGTTATGTGCTACTGTGCTGCGGAAAACAGGTATGCAAACCTCCCTGACAACACGGCGGGGGGACTTTAACAGTGGAATATGGACAATTCAGTCGCATTAATGCTGCTGCAGGCGGAGCTCATCCACTTAGTCATGCACTGCTGTAATGTGGTGATCAGTGGGGCCTCGAAGGCAAGAAATAACAACCTAGACGGCTTCATGAGGCATGGCAGACCAAATGACAACCATTTACCATCAAATTGCATTGCTTAACCCTCTGCAAGGTCAACAGCTTCATATGGGGAGCTTTGGAAGGCAAAATTTAAAAGCTACTATGCAATCACACAAAATCTGTGAGGGAAAGTGTACAAATATAAACATATATCCATTATGGATCTACACTGGGGTCAACTCACATATCAGTTATAAAGCCTTTGTGAATGAATGGAGGCTGTGGTTCGTCATCCTTGTCTTCAAATGACTGGTACTTTGTAAGGTTGTAACTGGGGCTTAGAAAACTTTTCTCTTACAGTATGAAACTTTTTATTCCATAAATAGGAACCATTCATCCACTTTGCCTCGTAGCCAGGTCACGGGTGGTACTATAAGATTTGCTATCATCCATTTGGTGCAGGTTCAGGCTGCGGGAGCGAGATCTGTAAATTGTGCTTCTAGTCAGTGGTCCCAGCAGGCGGAGTGGTACTGTTTGTGGGGCACACAGTGCCCCTGGCAGCCCATTAGGATTAGACTGTGCGTGTCCCCTGTCAGCGCTATCATACCTGAGCTAAAACTTATT
Source organism: Centroberyx gerrardi (assembly GCF_048128805.1). NCBI lineage: Eukaryota > Metazoa > Chordata > Actinopteri > Beryciformes > Berycidae > Centroberyx > Centroberyx gerrardi. Next base: position 19,802,968 of record NC_136012.1, read on the forward strand.
CCTAAGAAAGCTAAGTAGTAGACCACACAGCGGGAGACCTTTCTTATAAGGCACACACTAGCTCTGGCAGCCCCCATACAGGCCTCCCCCACTTCTATTCCCTCCCTCTTTCATCTCCCACTCCTAACAAAACACTGTGTCTACCTTACTGCCATTCTCACTCCCCACCCCATACAGCATTTTTACTGCTCTGGGGAAGCAAGAGGTCCTCAGTGTGAAATGGATGTGCAATCACAGCCCTTTCCTTGAAGGTTATTACCCACACTCCTTGGCTTTTCTTCACGGCCACCATGAAGCCGATGGGGGGAAATGACAATGGTCAGGTTTGTTGAGTCAGAGCATAAAGCCAAGAGCAGGAGAAATAGCTTTGACACTACAGGCTCTTCAAATCACCACGCTGAGCCACCTAAATGCCAGAGCAATAAGCAAAGAGACAGGCTGCATTTTTCATCACAGAAGGGGAGCTCGTTTCAGAGCGAAGGAGACTGGCGCATCTTGTTTGGCACTTTTCTAGGAATGGGGGATGTGAAGTGTTGTCAAGGAACAGCTTCACAGCAGTGGGACAAAGCTTTCATTAAGGCTTAAATTGAGGGACATCACCACAACCCAACATGTCTGGGGAGCTGTTTAGCTCAGGTAAAGCAATGGTGAAAAACAAATGGGCCAATTGAAAGCTTATTGCACTGCCAAAACATATATGAGAATGGCAGTAGAGACAAACTAAGCTCTCACTTTACAATGTCCAAGTTTGCGTAAATAAAGGCACTTCTGCTTTAATTTCCCATTTCAGTGACTCACACCTCTGGTTGAGGAGCATGATTTAATTCAAATACCTAACTAATCTCATTTTAACTTTTTACCACTGGGACACTTCATCTGAACAATTACCCTGCCTTATTCTCCCAGTGATGTAGTTAAGTGTGTAAAGCAGGGCGCCAAAGCAGGAAGAGATTGCCTTAGGCCCCTGCTCCAAGCAACTCAGGCAGTGTTTCAGAACACATTTACATAGCCCCAAATCCCTTAAGGATCTTAGCTATAGCTCTTTATATCACTCACAGTGATACTCACACACAAATATAAATTTGAACAGTTTCATTATCATATCCCCTAACTGTCCAATATCCATTGTTAAAGTCAAGGTGTGTGATGCATTGTATTTGTGATACATTATGCTGCATTATAATCCAGGCTATTTTTCTCCATGAGGGTGACAGAAAAAACACTGCTCTGACTTCCCAAAACACTGAACCCATCTTTTACTCCCACGATTGTCTTACCATCTCATGAATCATTAAATTCCAGAATCAAAGTGATGGCACCAGAATCCTGAAATGATGCATGTCATCTTGAATTAAACTGAACAGATAGCATAAATTGCAGGGTGGATAGCTCAACAGTGATGTTATCAGGCAGGCACACCCCCATGTTTACTCAGAGGAATCTCTTATAAATACAAGGGGAGGCCCCCTGCCGAGCCTCTGAAATCTGTACGCTGCTTCTGTGTTGAATAATTGATAAAGGGGTGAAGCTGTAAACACGAATTTACAGAAGTAACAACGTATTGTAAAACTTTCCTAGAACGTCAGAAAATAGGGTCTGAACTCATCTACTTGCAAGCTGTTAGTTGTTGGGTTTTTTTCCTGTCTTGTCCTCGCCTGTCCTGGTGTGACTAATTGGCATTGCTGCAAAATTTATTATTGTTCTGCTTTTGTTTCTTAGCGCTAACTTGAAAGATGAGCCTGTATGACAGGGCCTGCTGTTCTGCAGCTTTTAGAGGTTTACACTTATGAGCAAACTCAAATGGATCTGTTCTGATGTTGTCTACTATTGTAACTGAAAGGACAACACAAAAATGAATTATCTATGGCAAAACAGCAACACTGTCTTTTTGAAGGGAGTTGCATGCACACCAATACACTGTAATTATTCCAGATACTGAAATATTCCATACTGGATTTGACCCGTTCTATCCAACATTGATAACTTCTTTCTCAGATTATGAGAAACATGAATAACATAGCTAAGATATACCAGTATTAGTTAGGATACTGTGGCACGGATAAACCTTATCCCAGTTATTAATGTATAAAGGGATATGACAGGGGGATGGAGATAGGGAAATACATATAAGCTATGCATCCCTAATATGATCTAAAGTGAGATACTGCATGTGATATAATCCTGAATGCTTTGTGCTGGAAAACTCAATGATCAGTGTATTATGAAACATGAGGCTTTTATGAATGCATTATAGAAACTCCACAAAGAAAGTAGACTATTACTGGCTCCACTGTCTGCTGTATCTGTCTGCAGACCACATGCTTTCCAAGCACTTGGCCCTAAGTTATTAAGCCCCAACAGCCCCCTCAATCAGGAAACTTATTATGAGGCATCATGTTTTGATTTTCATGAAGATGACATCTTGATCAGACTATGATTTATTCTGCCTCATTCAATTCACTTAAGAACTCAGGAGGAACGGGGGGAAAATTCCACTCACACACAGACAGTACATAGTGGGAGTGAATGAGGAACTTGTAGAAGTGACAAATCCACTTTACTCCATGGGAGTGTGGACAGAATCCATTACAACCCACCTGACGGCCCTTCAGTTCACTCCTGATGATTTGCCGAAAAAGATTAATTTATTTGAAACAGAATAACCCTGGCAGATAAATGGAAATTAATTCACTGTTTTAGTAGTGTACATCTTGTATCTGTGTACAGCTAAGCTGAGCTGAGGCTGAGTAGAAATCAATTAACATAAGGATGTGTGGTTATTCGAGTGGGATAATGTCCCCAGGTAAGGTTTTGAGAAGCCTATCCTATTGGTCACTAATCAAGCCTCCTTATTCAAAAAGTTTTCACGCCAATGTTTTTGTTTTGAGAAATTGGCACCTGCCTCCTCTTAGCATTTGTTTGCAGTGCAAGTCAACGGGGTATGAAACCATTACTTTCAAAATCACAAACGATAAGTCATCACAAACAGCCCTACTTATTCTTACTATTACGACAGGTATGAAAGTATATGAAATGGTTTGTGTGCAATTTTCATAAGAAGGGGGTTGACGGTAGAACCCAGGTATGAATGTCTGAAAATGAGTGTTGAAAAATCAGTGCTGAAAAATAGCATATGAACTAAGGTAATCTTTCCTGGATAAAAATTAAAAAGGAAGATGATGTACTTAATGGATCATGCTACATACAATCAATCACTTTACATCTACCACCAACAACTTTACTTCTATCCATTTCCTTATTGGAAACTTTGAACTAAAATGACCCATGTCATCGTTCTGAATGCCTCCAAAAGTGCATCTAAAATCCTCTCCAGAGACTTACATTTTTGTCTGTCTATTATTGTGCTATGTTACTTTTGTGAAGAATTTTAGCTTGGAAAAAACTTTTTTTTTTTATCTGTACAATGTGTACAAGTATAAGAAGTTCCCAAGTCAGCCTAACCTGGTTTGGATCGTGCCACCACCACGATTGTAAGATGTTTCCCTTGTCAACACAAAAGGCTACGCTAAATAAAAATGACAATAAAAGAATGCCATGATGGATTACCCCTTCGGACATAAACTGGAGAGTGAACTGCGTTAGAATCATAGGGAGCTGCAAAAGTAAGTACAACCCAGTAGTAAAATGAGTGACTTAATGGTCCAAAACACTTAACAGTATGAGTTCATATGGGGAAAGACAGGACAAAATATGTAATGGGAGTGTTGCCACTGAAGCAGTGTTTTATCAGCAGCAAGCACAGATCCGGTACAAACCCACGGCGCATGTGTTCAAATCAATGCACTGAAGCACCACGGCACGGTTATCGGTTAAATAATTCCATAACTGCACAAAGGCCCTTAAGGGAATTTCCTTTCCTCAAATGTTAAGGGGCCCCCCGTGGCCTCTTAAGTATTTGCGCCATTTTTATATTGCTATTATTTTGAAATTAATTAATATTACAGTCAAAGAAAATGATGTTTTATGTGTAGGAGGCTTCAGGCTGGCTAGCCAGATAGCCAAATGTGCTAATTGTTGGCAAGATTGAAATCCACCAAGCTAGAAGCTTGTTCAATGCATTTTCCCATTAGCTAGCTAGCTTGCAGTCAGTCCGTTTGTAGTACAAAAAATGATACATAGTCTGCATGAAATAAGTATCTATGAAATGGTTTGCTGTCACAAAAATGTAAACTTTGATGAAATTGCATGGGGAGTTGTGAGTTTTGTAGATGTTTCAAAATCATAGCGATCTCTGCCGAGCCTCTGCACATCTTGCAGAGTGGTTGCCACGGTAACGAGGGACTCAACTGCGTTGTTACAGCTGAAACTACTGTAAACACTAAATACAAGCCTTTAGCTGCGGAGATAATTTTAGGGGCTTCATGCAACGCTCCTAAAAAAAACCCGGCCTCAGGGAATTATTTGCCTAAAGGGCCAAACTTAAGTTTGACACCTAAGGTTTTTCATGCAACTGCACTCAGATACTCACCAGTTGATGCGCCTTTTAAACGTCAAAAACTGTGTGTCCTTGGTGGCGCAAACTTACACTGAGTGTCCTTGGGCTTAGTATCATGTACACGCCACCATAAAAGTTTCAATAAAGTCCTCCGCTTTCACAAAACACAGCTTTTTGGAGCCGGGAGCTACAGCTACTGCTACCACGCTGATGGCGTCGACTGCACGCACAGGTCGAGTCAGCGTCATCAGCGTGGTGACGCGTCATTTCACTAAAGCGTTACCTGGCTGGCTGACTGACTGACTGACCGACTGACTGACCTGATTTTGGCTCGTGATGCCCTCGGCTGCGCCGTGGGAAAAATACAGACATCCTGAATGCTCAACAGTTGATAATCTAAACTCCTTGTACTGCTTCCTTAAAGGATAAATTCGGCAGTTTTGGACCTACATATATATAATTTGTCTCTTACATACTTGTGCATACTGAATTTCCCCAAGGGGATCAATAAAGTGCTATCTTATCTTACCTTATCTTATCGTTTATAGGTCCAAAATCGCCAAACTTAACCTTTAAATGATAACCAGCCTTTTCTTAATTATGGAAAATTTCCCAGAATATGTACAAAACACAAATACACAAAATAAAAATATAAGTATGCAATACAATGTATTTAAAACTCTTATGATATTAATTTAATCCCACCAGTTAACTATACAGGTACAAAATACTAGGAGCAATATTTCAGATGCAGCAATAAGACAGACATGTCAACAGCTTTCTTGCTAGAATCAAGAAACTTTTGTTTTTCCCTATTAAATGCTTTGCACCCTTGAAGACTTCTGCCAAGTTATGTGAAGATGTTAAACTTTTCATCCATTGAAATGACTGTGAAGACCCTCTGTTTGTTTTGAACTGCGAAGAGATGTTAAGAGTGGTTTGTCAAATTGCTGTTAGGACTAAGGAAGGACACCTGATGTTTGGCATTCACTGTTGTCTAGATTATGTTCATTCATACAAACATCTCTATTTAAGTGGTTAGGCACAAATCCACCCTTAAAAACAACATTCTTTAGGCAAGTGAGTCACTGAAGGTCAGGGAAGGAAAACTCAAGCGAGGGGAGGCAATGGTTATTTCTCGTATCACAATGCCATCCTGTGGTAAATCTGTGCAATGTCTCATCTCTCACTCTCAGTCCAAAAGCTCCTTACTGCATACTGTATACTATTTTTCATGTAATGCTTTGGGTCTTTTCTAACATTCTTAAGTATATGAACTTGGACAGTTTGAATATCATGTATCATGTAATAGCATGTACTGTAAGTCCTGAAAAATGTTTCCCAACAAAATTGAAAAAAGTCTCTGTTTTCTAAATCTGGGATGGGACATTTTTATTGTGTTGGGGGGGCCAATAAAAACAACATAGTCACCTCAAGTGATTCAGAAAGTGTGCATATGATTACATGCTATGCACATATGTCAAATCTCAATTAATTATTATGTGAACATTATGATAATATGCTGGCAATAAAACAAATAACGTCTTTCTAATTTACCTGTTTGAGATCAGAGAGATTTTCAACATCTTTCAAATTATTGTGTGATTGTTGAAGATTTGGAATATATACCACTCATCTATTACTGAATATTATTTTAGTAACATAAAATGTATAGGACAGTTGCACTCTTACAGCGGTTTTGAAGCATTATGGTACTGGAAGTATAAAACATTTGAAATTCTTTGTGAAATTCCTAGAGCAATAACTAAGGACAATGAGTGACTCTTATTTGCTTAGCCCTTGATTTGAAACAAGCACCTTGGGGTCATTACTATGACGCATTTACCAACTGAGCCATACAAGCTCTCCCTTCCAGCAATGCCAAGCAAAGGGAAGCTAATGTAACATTTTACCAATCCTATTCTACTCAAAGGCTGACCCTTGTGATTAATTGGTTCAGAAATCATTTGAGTGTAAACAGTGGCAGTTAGTGTCCAGACCTTAGGGGTCTGACAGAATGACAAACATGACCCTGCTCAATTAATCCACTCAGCTGACCCATGACCCGCTCAATTGCTTGATTCAAAGGGGAGTGCACCAGCCAAAAAACATTAAAACCCCTAAACTGCTGGCTGGATCAAAGTAGATTCCCAGACAGTGTTAAGACTAGGCAAACACAGGATAGCTGGCACCATAGTGGGCAGAAGTACGTGCTAGCAGAAACTGAATTTGAATTGCAGAATTTGAATTTGTATTGTCAAATTTGAAACTAAATGTAATTGTTTGATTCGAATTTGGTCATTATTGCTGTCAACTTTAAACTTGTATTTAAAAAAATTCAACCCTCAATATGCATTAAAATTCAGTTCTGACATTTTCAGGTCTCTGAGACATACATCCAGGATTTTATGTGGGCGTGGCTAGTTTGAGGTGTGTTTGTTTTACTGTTTTCTACTTCAGTGTGCTGTGCTGCAATGGTTGCAAAAGTTTACTAGCAGCTAGTACTGTGTTGGATTGAACAAACATTGCTGGAATAGTACAGTAGATAGCTGGAGATATGATTTAAATGTTTAATAAAAATTAAATGTTTTATTACATTTTGTATATGACTATCTAATTTTGTATGTGACTATTACATTACATTACATTCTGTTTCACATTTGACAGTACAGGCATCAAAAATTCAAATTAATGCAGTTCAAATTCAGTTTTTGCTGTCTATAATCTCTGCCCATATTTGTGGAGAAACATGGGTTTAGAAGCACGTTTTGCATTTACAATGTAGGCATTTTTGCAGATGCTCTTTTCCAAGGCAACGTAACCAGCAAGCTACTTATATTACAAGTTAACAATAAATTGAATTGCAGGGTCAAAGCAACGGCAAGGCATTCCTTTCACTGTAGAAGTAATAGGTACAGAAGTAAGAGCATGAAACATGTTTTTGTTTTTTGACAGGAGCAAGCTCAGGTGCTATTAGAGGAGGAAATAAGGTGAAAAGGCGAGGTGAGGTTTTCCTAGTTTTCCCTTCCCTTTCACTTTTCAGGTTACAATGGAGGATTGTTTGTGTTTCTGCACTCCAGACTGTAGTGAGAAGGTCATTCCACCATTGGGGAGAGAAGTCGAAACTGAGTAGAGCAATGGCCACGTTGCTGCAGGGATGGGGTTGCTACACTCCTGGTAGTAGTAGAGCCGTACGAGCTGGACTGTAGGGCTGAACGATGGCCTGGAGGTCTGGATGTGATGCTCCCTTAGTAACCTTGTATACTTTTATACAATCAGCCTCAGGTAGCCAGTGGAGGGAGTTCAGGAGGGGAAAAATACCACTATGGTTTACTAATTTCAGGTTTTGATCAAGGATTAATCCTAATCCGAGGTTCATCATTCAATGCCTTCCGTAACTGTCTGTCTAAAATAAAGAAGATAAAGCCTGTAAAATGAATACTCAAATCAAACGTTGATCCATTTACCAGATTATTGCAATTCATACATAAAGAAGAACTGTCATTCATATGGATGGTGGAGACAGAGTTGTCCCAAGCGACATTCATTGCTTCCATTAATGCAATTATGATAATCTTAAACAGAGTAGGATATAATTGGAGTATAAAACACAGTAAAGACCTGCCTTTGTGACATATTTTGCTGTGTGCGCAGTGATTTAACTTGTTTGCCTGGAAAAAAATAGACTTTCTTGCCCACCACTTGGGGGCAGAACAAGCCTGCAAAAGCCTGTGATAAGCCTTGCTGATACAAAAACACAAAACAAAAAGCTTTAAACAAAGGCACACAGTATAAAGAAGTTTTAATTGATCTTGGAGAACATTTGCCATGGTAACTATGGTAGCTCATAGACACACACGACCCCGCACACACACACACACACACACACACACACACACACACACACACACACTCTATAACACACAATATAATAAATCCATAGCTGATGAGAACAATACAACAGCAATATTCTTTACTAATAACAGATGCAGATAGTATTAGCAAATGTGCAGACACTTCTTTTGTCCTCTTCTCATCAAACCCCTCATTGTCACTACAAAAGATGATAAAAAGAGTGAAAAAAACAAATAAAATGGTAAAATTATAGGAATTAGTAATGCTGTAAAGCTTACAGACATGAAAGGAGATCTGTATCACTGCTAATTTAGTTGTACTGCATGAGTACCTCTGTGGCTCTTGTGTATCTACAGCATTGTTGTGATGCTGCGAGCATCAAGTCACAAACGATTAATTAATCATTTGTTACTTTGAGCATGGATTGGAGACTCTTGCCTTATTACAAATATGGACTGCTCTCCTGGACTTCTGGGTGTCACAACATATTATAATAAAGGATGTTTGTTCCAAAATTAGATGTCCACCTTTTGAATACTCAAATGCAAAATCATGGGGTTTTAAAAGGATAGTGGGAAACTTGAGTCTTTGGTTGCCAAAATATCACAACCTTTATTATTTTGTGATTTTGCATGATCAACTGTTGAACACGAATATTCTCTTCATATGATTTGATCCTGCTGCCATAAAACGTATTTAGTGTTGCAGGAGCCACTACACCGTTGGCACAGAATCCACCTGTGTCATCTCTGGGTTGTTAACTGAGGTCTTGTTTTGTCAACAATTTGGATGTGGGATGACAGTGTTGGCTGTCACACAATAAGCTGCGTGGCATCCATCTGTGCCTGTTGTTAATGCATTCAGGGCTAAAAGCGCGGCCCCTCCACCTGTGAAATCATGGCTACGAACGGAAGATGAAAAGCCTTTTTATTTCCCTCCTGCTTCCCCAATCAGTTTATAGAGGAATAAAGTGGTGATGGCCTACACAAAACACCGGTGGAGGGGATGACAAAGTGACAGATGCATGGACACATTCTACATCATTCGCACACACACACACACACACACATCGACACACACAAAACAGATTCACTCAAGCATTCAATCATATGTATGCAGATTTATAAACTCACTCTATGACACATGCAACTAGAAATATACACAGAGTCACTCGTGAGCCCTCTGGATGTGGGCCTATGAGAGTGACACACTGCTCGTCTTGTGGCTGACTTTGCCCACGCTGTGCAATGAGCGAGAGTGAATGCTGAAAATTGTGACTGAAACATCCGGTTTGACTGCTCTGGGCTGTTTGCGTGTATGTGTGTGTCTTTGTGTCTGTGTTTGTGTGTATGTGTGTGTACGCACATGTCCATTGTATCTATGGGCTTTTACTGTATGCTTGTTTCTCTCTTTGTTTCTCTCTCGCTTTGCTCGCTTTCTCTTTCTGAGGGTCTATGGAAATGCGTTAGAGGAGGCTGTCAAATTAGAATTAGGGCTGCCCTACTTATTCGCCAAAGAACGTCCCATGCGCCTTGCTTCTGGTTCGAGAGACACTCTTTGACGTGTCGGCTTCCCTTATCTTCATGGCACATTTCCACAGAGCTGTAGCATCTTTATCATGGCTAACGTTGTGAAAAAAAGGCTCATCAAAACTGTTCATTCAGTGACACCATAACCTCAGCTGGGCCACACAGTTACACATAGAGGAAAAAAGACTGGAATTAACAAGGCATGAGTTTAGAAACCTCACAGGTTTGTCATGTGAGTGTTATATTAATTTCAAATGGACTACAGATCTCAGATAGGCCAACACAGGATATTAACACATTTTAGTGAAATCACAGAGATTTTTACACACAAAGATACCACAAATGTATGAAGAATTAGCTACATTTATATCATCTAATGGGTGTAATATACAGTAATACAGACTATGAGCTTTATAAATGTGATTACATTCACTCTGAACATTCATACTTTATTGATGATCCATGTTCTGAAAACTTTTCAGTGCTGTTTTAATTTTGCTCCACATCTTCAGATCCTCCTCTTCTGCTATGATGAATGCTGGGAATGCATGCTGTGAATGCATGCTGTTTTTCAGCTTTTCCCTGCCTCTCAGTTCATACAGTTACACACATTCACAGCTGTTGGCCACTGAGCGAAGCCACTGGAGCAATAGGAGTTTAGGTGCGTTGCTCAAATACACTTAAACTGTAGGTTTTACGAGATGGAGCATTAGTCATTCACCCAGATTTTCTTTGCCAATCCAGGAGTCTTGACCTAACAAACTTCACAATTCTGCTTTTCTAATCTTTTGGTTGCAGACTTTGGGGAGAAAAAGAGTTTGGAGATGAAATCAAAACATTTTTTCCATCTGAAGAAACAGCAAAAAGTGTCTGATAACTGACCTAGAAATGCACACTGGGAACAACAACTGTCAGGAACCCTATTCATTACAATATGAACAATTCAGCAGCTAGTTATACCACCATTAGCTGCAATGGGGCTATGCTGGCTAATCCTTCCCATAGCATTCCTGATAAATTGCTCGAAGGCAGCTTACTCTGCACAATTTAATTTCCCCACTCGTCCATCCAAAGCTTTACACCAGGCATCTCACAATGACACCCACTAGTCCCCAAGACGGAGGAGGCTTTGACACAATCCATTAGTATTCAACATGGTTTCAATGTTTTCCAATACCCAAGGGGTGAGAGAACAAGAAATAAACATTCACTGGAATGCACATTTTTTTCAGTACACCACTATGGCATTTACAAAATAACTCTAATAACCCTAATTTGAATAATGTACTTACTGAGAACTGTGAAGCTCACAGTGGAAGATGATGGCATCTGCAGTTGCCAGAAGCAACCCGAGACATCCCTCGGCAGAGAGGGACATGGAAAATAAGTTAGCCCAAATACTAGCCACTAAGGATTCTCTCAGTAATCCTTGATCGAAGTAAAAAAAAAAAAATGTCAAAAGACATGATTTGAAAGGAAATTATGTACTTCAATATGTTGTTACATAATACTGCTGGAAAAAACAAGATATGCTGAGCCCATGGGTAAGGTTTGTGGAGACCAAAGTAAACTGTCGCATACATGAATACAAGATGCATTGGACAAATGGAACGGGTCCAGTGGTTTTGAGAAGTAGAGGCGAGTTGAAATCCCTATCTCCCTTTCTTCTGCTCCAAGGATTTCTTGTTTGTGTAATAAAGAAATACGCCAACTGTGTGTGTTTGTGTGTGTTTGTGTGTGTGCAGGGGGCATCTTTGAAATTTTTTTTCACACTCCTATCTTATCTGTAAAACCTGTGTGTGAATACCCTGTGACTATGTCCTGCCGGATTCCCTGACCCAGCACAGAACTTTGCTTTATTATAGTTTGGCTGGAGAAATAGGAAATTATCCAAGGCCAAAAAGAAAAAGGGAAAACGCTTCACTGAGAGAGTATGTAAGAGGAAAAGCAGGGAGAAGAGGGGAAAACTGATGAAGAATAAGAAGGTGAAAAAGATAGGGATGAGAAGAAAGGAGAGGAAGCGATGGAAGGAGAGAGAGAGCGAGAGAGAGAGAGAGATAGAGAGGGAGACAGTGACGGATGGAGTGATGGAGGCCAGGAGGATAAGGGAGAGAGAGAGAGGGTGCCGGGAATAAAACACCACGGGGTCTGTGCAGAGAGAGAGAGAGTGACCTCAGCCACAAAAAAACCAATGACCTTCAATGAGTTAAAATAATCTCACTCCTTTTCCCCTCACACACCCCCAGGCCAAGTTTCATGGACAATTTTATGGAGCTGAAAAGTGGATGTGAAATTGTACACTGTTGTTTCGAGAGCACCAAGGCCTGGAGCTCCACCCTCTTGTGGTACCAGTGAGGTTAAAACCCTGCAAAATGATATGCTATGTTAAATCTTTTCCACATGATCAAAAATTTTATAAAGGCCGGATTCAAGTAAATTTTGAGAATATCGCTTACTTTTTTCCTTTAACTTTAATGACCCAATAAACACATAGTTTCAAACATGCATTCTAGATTTTGGATTCTCCTTCTGCTGAGACACCAAAATTCAATCAGAATGCATTTTAATGACCGCCGTAATTAGCTTGTACTCAACACAGACACTTAAATGATTGTTGTATCTCTGTTCTTCTCTAACTGGGCCAGATCAATAGTTGCAGGCTTCAGTGTGTGGCTTTTCGAAACCCCTTGGGGCTCCTAAAAATTTTCCCATCGCCTGTTCTTCAGATGCACCACCGTTATGGAAGTTATTTAATGAGAATGTGTTTGCCACAAGGGATGGGCAAGGAAAAGAGCTGAGCTGATGGTTTTAAGCCAGGGTAACGTTGATGAGTCTCTAATGCATTCCAAGGGGATTGTTGACTTGGCTCTTTTCAGCTCAGGGATACACATCCTTACCTTGAAAGTATTGCTGCTCTCCTCGGGGGAATGTGGCCAGCATGGACGAATCAGAGACACAAACTACAACATTCCTATAGACAAGACTTCTTTTGAAGACTCTCAATACAAAAATCAGTGAATAAGTGAAAATTGAAAGTGTCACGTTTTGAACTGCTTCCACTAACAATAAAATGTATAGTTTGATTTTGAGCGCATGTGTTTGTGTGTGTTTGCACTTTTACTTGTACTTTAATGGGCATGTCTGACTACAGCCTCATCCTTGTATGGGCAGTACATGACAGGGAATGAGAGCAATAAATGCATTTCTCATGTTCTCTGTCCATGTCTTCATCGTCATGCTTACAGCTGGCTTTGGAAACAATAGGGGGGAGGGGGGAGGACAAGGGGGAAAATATCTTTGTCAAAAGTAGTCCAAACAAAATAGGAATACTCCCACCCTGGGGCTTGTGTGTGCAGAACAGTGAGAAAAAGCCCTCGTTCTCTTATTTATGAAAACAAGTCAGAATGTAGTGACTCCAGCCTGAGGACCTGTCATTAGGAGACACAGAATCTAACAGGGCATTGAGCTCCCTGTTTCACTCACCTAACAGCTATGTCCCCCCACCCCTTATGTTTTTCCTCTCAATTTCTCAATCTCTCTCTTTGTTTCTCGTTCTCCCTCTCCCTCTCTACCATTCATTTCATTTTTCTCTCATTCCTTTTGATTCCCTCAGTCAGTCCTCCTCCCCTCTCTCCTCCCTTCTCTCTTCCATTCTGTGGCTGTAAATGAATGAATTGTGAGTTCATTAAACATGACACTTGGAGATAGAGTAGCCCGCCGTCAATTGAATGGAGTGGAGTACCATAATGAGAGGAAGGAAAAGACAGAAAACAGTCGTTCTTCATCTCGAAAAGAGACACACAGAAATGGTCATCATTATGGCCCAGTCTATCTCCGCTAATCTCATTGTGCCGCTGTCAGGCAAAACAAAAAATTGTATAACAACTTATGCATGCTGTTCTTTACAGGAATGTATGTAGCGCAAGCCATCAATGTGGAAAAAATGCAGGGCAGACAATGATGAGGCGAAATGGCATTTTATGCAATCTTGTCTCTGGTAATTCACTCAGAGGGCTGTGTATTATGCAAGTGTATTTACAGGCAGTGTCATAAGAAAGCCATAAATAAAGTGAATGACTCATTTTAGATACACAATAGAGGGAGCATCATAGACCACTGACTGCTGTCGGCTACTGCAGCAGCTACGGCTGTTTATTATGGGCTCATAAATCTTTTTAGCATGTATGTATGTGTAATCCATTTCCAAACTTGCTGTAAAAGCCAGGGACGGGTATGCACAGCAATTCACAGGCTATTTCACTCCAGGTATGTTACCCTATTGAACCTCCAGACAGAAAAATTGATGGAAACTAAGAAAAAACACATTTGTAATGTTGAGCAAGATGAGAAATTGACAAATTCCCATCTTGACTGCTCAACAATGTACTTTCAAATGGAAGTTGCTGAGACAACAACTCAGTCATTTTCTAATTTTTACCCTGACATAATGAATATTGAGGTATCCCATTGTTTATGGGCTGGGAGTCAGAAAACATTTACTGCAAGATTGACCACCATGGATCAACCAATGAGGCAGAAAGCAGAAGGAACTAAAACCCAGGAAAAAGGGATCTGTGGAATTAGATGCAATGGGGTTGGAAGGGGAAATCCCTTTCCGATACAGTGGAAGCTCCATTTGCCATGTCCCAGAGGATGAGGATGGGGGAGGGCAGAGAACATGAGCTATTAGTGCAACATGGGGTGTGCCATTAAAGCAGCATGCACAAGTGATCTTTTAGTCACTGCTGACATGCTTAAACCACGAGCCCACAGTGAGCCTTGATGTGTGTCCGACACCCTCGGGAGCCAGAGGGGAGCACCATGAGCATGCGGAGGTGACTGCACTACAAATATCTTCGTTAGATGGCCTACATACTTTAGGAAAGTATGTAGATTCGGGCCTAGTGCTGATCCTTGTGTTATTGTTTAATGATCAAATTTTCTGCCATCAATTCAATGCAAAAAGTGTTGAAGCAATCCCTGAAAGATGTATTGACATAGCTTACCCATCCTTGATGACAACTGCTTGCCAGTTCCCAAGATCAAAAAGATTAAGAAATGCTGCTGTTGGGAAATTTACAGAGCCTGTGACAATATAGTCAAACACACTTTCATTGAGTAATTCCTCAGAGAAAGCAATCTAACTATCATTAGTCCTATACTATTACCTCACCGAGCCTGACTTCTGTAATGGACTTTCAAATAAAAGTGCCTGAGCTTTAATTGGTTTCAAAGGCAGTGGAGGACATTCTGTGCAGTCCCGTATGTCAGTTTGGATCAGGGTTCTGGTGTGGTGGGCTAGCAAGCAGACAGCAGGAGGGAGCCGTGGACTTTATGCCTCTAAGCTCCCCTGATTGCTCTGACACCCATGGCATTCCCCAGTCAGGGAAAAAACAGCGGCCACTGGCCATTTTATTCGCGTACACGAAATGATGAGAGAGTGTGGCAACGTTCTGATTGCATCCCGGTCATGTGAGCGGGCTGAAGAAATGTAGCCTCATAAAACATAGAGAATGCATGCAGGTTCACTCTTTGTTTCATAGTCTGTGTGCAGTGAGATCGCAGCAGTAATGATGAGAGACAGTGGATTCTAGAAGGAATTGTGCTGCAATTTGTTGCTGTAGTAATATCTGGTCTTTTTCTTGGGAAAATGAACATGCCCTTCTCTCGCTCTCTTCTTATTTTCAGTCTTATGAAATGGATTGTATCCACACTATAGTATTTCTTGTGATGGATGGAATCTGGTACTAGGGGCCACCTAAGTTAAGTTCATGCACACCACATTCAGATAGAAATCTCATCTTGATTGGATCTCCCTCTGCAGTGCTTCATGCTATTATGGCTACAACATTAATCATCATCATCAAAATGATAAAAGGTTACTTAATTTGTTTTCTCCCTGTGTGTCTCCTCCCTCTATATTTTATTTTTTTCCCTCTTTTTTTCTCACTTTTTCTGAAATTACCTTTAACTTATTATTATAAAGCAAAATTATTTGTGATGTCTGTAAATGTATGTGCTGTTGCTGGTCTTGGCCAGGTTTCCCTTAATCTCAACAGAACTAAATTGGACAAATAATGGATATCTGAAAATAAAAATTATATAATATATAATACATATACTGTATGTTATAAGACTGAAAATATTAACGCCCTATCCCCATTATAGTTGCCTAATAATAATTCTCCATTAGGGTCTGAAACTTAACAGTTAACATTCTGAGCACATCTGTTTTACAGCTATTGGATGTTAGCTGAAGAAATTCGGACAAATGCGATAGACATGAAAAAACTGGCATTCACTGGCAATGGACTGGATAGTGGGCCAATGCTCAAGGGGGCAGAGAACATGCCAGCTGGTCAGAGCTGTTCTACACCCATAAAAAGGATATTTAAGCCATTATAGTGGATGCAAAACATGTGGCACGCACTAAAAAGTCCAGCTGTATGCAAAAGGACTGCTCGCTTTTTTTCTAGATAGAGCATGATCTTTGTAGCATTAATACTTAGCGTTTTGACGATCATTCAAGATACTGTAGCTTGCAAAGATACAGTAGGTCAATATTTTATCACAGTTCCCAGTCTACATAAAACTAACAATGGGATAATCATTATAAATCATTTGTACACTGCTACAGTAGCAGGGCACAGTCTCCAAGAAGGCAAGGGGGACATTCACAGAGGTTGACCAGGATAAATGCCTTTTCAATCTCGAATGGCCAGTTACAGTACATTGCCTTTCAGGAAAAAATAAGAAATTTTAAGGTGCAGTAACTATGACCTGTAGCCCTAAAATCCCACATGACAAACTTTACCATATGTTTCCCTTCTCCTTTCACAGCTATCCTAGTTTAACCTCCTTCCTCCCTCCACTGAACCACTTGTGATCTATGGGTACCTAAATACTAAATTCAAAGACTTCATACAACCCTTCTACAGCCTAGTCTTATACCTGACACAACAAGTAATTAATCCATGATTTTAAAAACCAGGACCTTAAAGGCATTAAAATTTCCTCTCAGGTCTAAAGTATTATTAGAACATGACACGTTCCTGCCTGGTCTTTTCAGTACATCAAATGAGATAATAGCAATGATGTTTTGCATAAATGGGGGAAAAACTGCCAACAGAGAAAATAATAAATTCCTCCAGCTATTCATTCCCCAGTTTCATATATTCAATTCAGTACTGCAACGTTTTAAAACAGCCTGCTAATCCTGCCCATTTAACACCATTCCCCTTAGCATAAAAGCCTATTAACTAGTTTTACATTACTAAACATGGTCTATCCTTCTTGCTTTGAGGAGCATACTCTTTTAATGGGTAATTAGTAATCGGAAATGAAAGGGGCAGATGTGGTTTGCAGACATGACTAAAAGTAACAAAAGGTGACAGGAATTGTAATTTAAGGACCTTATTATGCCTGATAGAGGAGATGGTGCATATTATAGTATCAGTCTCACAATCAAGTATTTATAATATCAGCAATATTACATCCTACGGGACGGTGTATATCCCATTCGCTGTGCATTTTAATTAACTTCTTAGCAATTAATACCACAATGAGAATTAGGCTGTTTAATCGCCTTACCCCTTGGCGATTTATTAAACAAATATCTGGCGATGCAGTGATGTGAAACAAACAACTCACTCCCTGTCATAGCCATGGTGTATTATTGCTTGGTGTAGACTTTGATTGGGGAGTGAAACAGCCCCTGGCACCTTGAAGTAAGAGGAAAAACAGCTACTATGAATAGTTAACGGTTTGCAGTATTAATGTTTGGAATACGCACCCAGGCAGTAAAGTTATGAACAGTGATGGATAGAGCAAATGGTGAAAACATTTACTTCTAAAATATATATAGACCAGTCTATCCCAAAATGCATGCTCAAATCGCAGTTGATTATGAGTACAGCACTGTGAATTACAATTCTATTTGTCATGACTTGTTATGGATTTGTAAATTTTGAGGAAAGTGTTTTTATCGGCCCCTCACATACACTCCTCCTCTCCTCCTACCTGGTCCTACTGGCCTCCTCCAATTTGCTTTGCTCAGCGGACTGGAAATGAAGAATGATAGGCCTTGTAAGTGTCCAGCCTCAAACCGTTCTTTCTAAGTGGCGTCTACACAAGTGTGCCAGTTATTTATAGATGATGGGTATGGTGGATTAACAAGAATCCCCAAGACTACAGTTGGGAGAAATGACTTTGAGGGCTTTTTGGCGGGGTCCAGCAGTCCATTTCCCAGCACAAAGCCCAGCTGAGCCTTTTGGCTGGGGTTATAGACATGGCACTGATTGGTTTTAGACAGCACTTGACAGACTGTGGTTCTTGGCGAGGGAGTCAGGACTGTCCCGAACCCTGATGGTTATGGCAGTGGTGCTTTGTTACACTGTGGAGAGAGGTGATTTGTAGAGACGTGAGAGATGCAGCGGTACCAACAAAGTGTCATACTCGATCAGCATATCATACTGTTTCATATTTTGATGCCAGTATGTGGTCTTCATGCATCTTGTGTTTTGTTGTCTTACTAATTAGAAGAATCCTGATCAAGAGATGGAATTATGTTTCAAAGACGTTGGGAATTACATTTTTTCCAAGTCTGTAAATAATATTTATGCAAAACGGCACCAACCAGGTGTTTATGAAATTTATCTCGACATAGAAATGTTTGTTTGTTTCACTCTGAGTCAGTCGCAGAAAGCCGAAAACAAGCTTGAATGGGGTGTAAGTAAGTTAGGGGAGACTGCGCCCTGTCTATGCTTGTCTGTGTTAGGCTGGGTCTGGGTGACAGGATGTCCTGGCAAAGGCTCTGGGTCTTGGCACCCGGTGTCAAATCTATGCAGAGACTTTGTCTGACAGCATTTGGCAGGACTGTACAGCATCAGCACACTAGCTTCAACATTTTCACTTTTCTGCAATTTCATTGAAAATGACTGAGAAGTTCAAACAGCATTATGGCCGGCCAGAACATAAATCTTGAATTTGCTTTCTGCTTTTCTCCCTTGCAGATAGGCAGGGTTGCCCTTGTTCTTACTGGATGCAAGACATCCTTTCAGTCATGAGGAGAGATACAAAGTGCAGCCATGCAAAGCAGCCTGGGCGCTTTTGGGGAGTAAGGCAATATTTTATATTTATCAGCTTTCCAATGAAAGTGCTGGCCTTGCTATATGCTTACAGAGAGGGGCAAAATAAAGCCTACAGGTCTTTACACAGTGTACCCCTACAGATGTTTACTGGAACAAAACAGAAAATTGTTCTGTGTCCATTTATATATTTAATTTAACATTATTTTGCCAGTTTAATGTTTTAAAGATACAAAATTTCTCCCAAGGACAATCTGGCAAAGAAGACAAGAGAGTTGCAGTCAAACACACAACACAAGATTATGATTTTGTATAAATATTGTATCTCAACACCTTAAACAGCCAGGAGGAAAATGAGAGAGTGACAGAGTTGAGCCAAATTGAGAGAAATATAGTGAGAGAGACAGAGAGAGAGAAACAGAAAGAGCGAGTATCTAGGAGCCACACAACATCATATTTACAGAAACTGCACACAGTATTTTTTAATACAGTTTTTGTGTGTGTGCTTGTTAGTTATTGTTGTCCTAGGTATTTATTGTACAGCCTGAACACATTTAATGTTTTAACATGCAAATATGTGAGTAAAAGTAAGGAGACACGACTAGACAGCTGTAGTTTCACACTGAAATAACTTGGTGGAAAGTATAACGGCGTGGAGGACTACCTGGGTTCAATTTCCAATTCATGCCAAGTTTTCTACTGTAACTTAAGTTGTAATTTTTCTGGAAAATTTTATTTAACCATAACCAAAGCCTCACCCTAACCTTAACCAAATTGTTATAGTTGCCTAAACTTGAACCCTAACCTTAATCCAAACCTTAACCGGAGATGTTTTACTTGCCTAAACTAGTTAGCTAATGTCTTCATGTGATGAACAAGTGAAAATGGCGTGTCCAATTTGTGCTATTGTCACATAATCCTTTTGTGGTGGAGGAATGTAATGTTCATATAATTTGTGTCCACTGCTCATTTTATGAAATTTTATGAGACTGTGTTGCATCGTATCGGGGGGATCTTCACACAAGTAAACATTCAATTGCACTCTAATTTTACTGGCTACGACAATCCAAGAAATTAACCAATTTTTAAACTAATAACTGTATTTAATTAAACAGAAACAGAAACTTAATATAACATTAAGAATTTCCAATCCATATATTTTAGCTGATTCTTCAGAGTACTTTCTACCCATTCTAATCTTCCTCCCAACATTGGGTTGCGACTCTGTCTCGCAAAAATGTTGTTTTTACTAATGCTGGTCAATGGTGCACGCTATTGACTTTAAGAGAAAATGGCTGTCTCTACTTTAGCTGATGGCCATCATGCTGTGATGATCACCCATGTATCATACAGCCAAATACTCTGTGCCGTAGAGAATCTCATCAAGACTGTCGGATTGTGCTGGTGGGGCAGAAGACACAGTTTCTGTTTCAATCCTCCCATGCTGTGATAACTATCAGAGTTGAAATAGGCTCCCATGCACCCAGAGCTCTGGTTGTGCCACTTTGTGCTTTTGTATAACTGTCCCCATGTTGCAAATGCAATGCAACTTAACAGAAGCACAAGACAAATCTCACCTTGTTTCCAGCTTTCAGTCACTTTATCAATCAAGTATATATTTGCTTTTTAATTTTTCACAACGCAAAAAAATATTATAATATCTAACTATTTGGGGAAGGATTGCAGGAACGTTATTCATTTTTTTTTTTTACAGCAATGGGAATCTTCACCAGTCCCATGGGATCATTTTTAATGGGACTGCTCCAAATTACCCAGACTGTAAAGTAGGGTCGGAGTGCTCCTCCCCGAGCGCTTGAGGATTCTTCACTCACCACAGAATCTCTTTAAACCTTTCCTCTTGCCCATGGCATCATTTCAATTAAAACTCAAAGGGCATCCCTGCACAGATTCACGCTAGATAAGCCACTTCATCTTCTTCTTAATATTTAATGGGGTTTCCATGGGACTGGCGTTGGGGCAAAAGCCCATAGAAAGTTCATACCCCTATTGAGAAAATATTCACTCGCTCATTTTCACTGTGCTTCCTCTACTTATTTAAGAAACACACTGGCACATGCCGCCACCCCCCCACCTCGTCCAGTGGTTCCTCCTGAGGGAAACAGTCAGAGCTGAAGATTAGCAGGGCTAAAGTGAATGTGCTCGTGCTGCACATTTCCTTCGATTACAGCGGGGGGGAAGTCTTTGCTGTGGGATTCTGCACTGGGGGGATGGAGCAATGCTTTAACTGCTCCCCCATGAATTAGTGACAGTCCACTGTATAAATGAAAAGAGCCTACAAAGGGCTGTAATCAGGCCAGGCTATGGTCCAAGTAATATGTTAGGCATTAATTATTTAGTGTCATTGACAGCTATGGGCTGTTTTGTGACACAATTGGGGAATTATGTTCATGGTAATGGTGTAGCTCTTTAGTTATCTCTACGTACTTAGAATGTAATATGCTGATATACTTGTATGTAGCAGTGGTCTATTGGAAAGCCCACAAGACTGAGAAAGATAGACAAAGAGGATAGACAAAGGCTTGGGAAAAAATCTTCCAGAACTTCCCTGAGTAAAGTATCCTAAATCTGGCTCTCTAGGTGTGCAGTGAGCACATTATTCACTGACTTCACCTATGGCAACTACAGAGGGACATGCAATACTGGCAAGGATATGAAGTGCTTTCTCCAAGCCGATTTGAATAATATCTCCTCTACAAAGTAGCAAGGGCTCAACGTGTTGGAAAAGCATAGGTGGGTGCAGCTTCCTTCAACAGCAGTTGATCCTAAGGGATTTTAGGTGGATTACCATGTTATTCATTCTAGATGCAACCCCAACCTCATTTGTGCTCAGTATGAAAAGTGAGAGTTTTCCTCCAGCTTGGCTTGTTTTCGTTTGCTTCTGGTTTCAGGTGATACTGTAATCTACTGTATGTTCAACGCTGTATGTGGTGGGGATTAACTACAAAGCTCTGACTCCACAATGCCTGTATAAAGACATTAATTGGCCTATCAAACTGGGAAAATAATTAGTCTATCCATATGACCATTATCTACTCTCTTCTCGTAGGGTTGATTGTGCCTTTAGGTCTAACCCAAGTTGGAGAGAGAACATATAGCATAAATCAAGCAATTATATCTTTGACAAGTAAAGTTGGACAAGGAGAACCACAGAGAAGTAGAGCCACGGCGTTTGCCTCAGTGCGCAGAGATCAAGTGTGTACCTCTAACAGAGTCTGACTGCAGACCACAAGATCATTTGGCAAGGACACCAAAACGCATGAAGTGAACAAACAGACGCAGCACACCACAGGGCCCAATTTATCAGCAGGTATTTAAATATTCTCTTTAAAGTGCTGTGCAGCTGCAACCTTGTTGTATCTCGATAGCAGGCAGGAGGCCTTGGCTTGCATTCAGAAGACAGCAGTGCCAGAGAGCAGCCTCACACTGCTAAGGTAAGTAAAGGCAAACCGGTCACTTCAGCAGCCATGTTTTTGCCGAGTCCAATTCAATTTTCCCTGCAGCTTCTCGCTGTATGACGCCTTTTGGCTCTTAGCACTGTGAAATGTTATTCACAAAAGTCTGTACCATTCTGTGTAATATTTTTCCATTTAGATTGCCGTGAACAAGGTTCATCAGTACTTAAGCATTTCAGGTAACAGACTGCAAAATAAGGTCATGTTCTATGTTGCTGGTTTGGCTTGACCAGGTACTACCTGAGCAGCTTGAATCTTTTTTCAAATTTGTCTCACTGTGGGGCAATTCTACTGCCACTGTATCCCAAACAGGGGGTCAGTCACTTCGAGGAACCACAGAGAGATGATATTTTTGAAATGTCCAATGTTTGTGTGTGATATGCAATGGTATCCATTGAAAAAGTCTCCCATCCAGTACTGCAACACCCACTGCAGCCTAAATCATGTAGATAGAAGTGAATAGGCAAACTGTAACATAAAACTCTGAGCTTTCAAACTACTTTCCAGACCATTATTTGCACATTGTGACAAAATTTGAACTTTTTAAACAGTTCCTGTCAGAGGTGGAGCAACAGCACAGCAGTAATGCAGCAACCATGCAATAACATATGGGACTTTTACAATCGCTACATCTGCACAGAATAATTCAGTATATGACAAGTCATGTAACAAATGTAACAGGTGAAACAGACATTAGGAGCAGCACCAGGTGAAAGTTTGACCTCTGCTGGTGCCTGTTTCTTCTTCCCAGTACAAAGATGACCTAAAGATCTAGTGCAATGAATTTAATTCAGTTAGTTAGAACTGGTCTAGTGCCCATTTCTCAGGCTCTCAGACAGTCTATGGGGCATCTCATTAACTATGCATACTGTCGACCAATCAGACTACTTGTTCAAAGCTGAGTTTATTTGATGTCATTTTTCACCAGAGGGAGAGTCTCTCAAAGGGCATTAGTCAAATTTCTGAAGCAATGACAGTTATAATATTTTTTGACATACTAGGGCTGTCACTTTAAATTTCAAAAGTCGAATTTACGTTTGAATTTGCATACCAACACAAGGAGAAAAACAGAAAGAAATCTAAAATATACCATAAAAAAATGCCTGTGGGCCTGTTTCTCATGGCCAGGCTGTGCCCACTGAGTCTGTACACTGTCAATGATTTTCTCAGTTTTCTGTCTGTCACTGCTGTAAGATAAGCCCTTTTCAGATAGAGAAGCCAGCAAAAAGGCGTTACTGGAAATGCGACATTGCTAGTAAGTTCCAAACCCATTCATACTGTCTTTAGGAAGCAATTGGCTTGTACCCTTTCACACACAAATCACTACTGCTTTTGTTGCTAAGCAACACAAGACAGCACAAGCGTTTGTTTACACTGATCAGCTGTTAAAGATGGCTGACATTGAGGGATGATTGTAAATCCAATGCTTTATGGAAATACCAGAATATGTTATTGTTAAGAACATACTATACCTTACAGCCTCAGCTATTTCCCTCTATGCTTATGATACAAAAACTCCTCTCAGGCTAGAAAACAGCAGATCTGGTTCACTGCAATTAGCTGGGTTGGATAGTGTGTGTCATTGTAAATTTGAGGTTCCTCACTCATTTCACAGCAAGCTCACCACCTGTTTTGTCTGTGAAGCTGACCAATATAACATCTTAAAGGATCAAACCCAAGTATATCACTTGTACTTTCTAAATTCCATCATCTAGGCTAATGACAACATCACACAACGAGAAAAATCAAGAAGGCCCATGGCAAACTGCTTAGGTCTGTAAATGATTTTAGTCTCAGAGGGGGTGAATCTTGAAGTCTAGCACATCCATGTTGTTTCCAAGTCATTTCTCAATGCAACACACTTACACTGTGCTGAAAACAGCCTCTCACTATAGCCGAAAAAGCTATAATACTAGCCAAGTAACCAACAATTAGCCGACCTCTTCACATAGCCTCAGCTTCTAATGTTATATTAACTGGATAGACGTTAAGACAAGGAAATAAAAAAAAATGTGCTGAAAACTGGTGACGTCTCTGGTTGTTTAACAGACAATCATGCTGCTATAACTTTGCATCCAAAAAAGGACGACCTACACCAAACAACTCATAGAAGTATCCCACTATAAGTTACTTGCTTAAAAATGCCCCAAGGCATATGTTCACAAACTGAGATGCATGATGTGACATAACCTAATACAACTATAATATATACTGTATAGCATATATTGTATTGGATGGCCTTTTCTGCTCAAATAAGGCCTGAATTAGATCTATACTCCTCTCTTGATGTGTTCATCTCAACATATGTAATCTGGACTCCAGTTCTTAATGCGAATATACATGGCTGGTTAAACACACACGTCTTGTCATGTGCAGTCCACTGCTCTTCCTGTCATGTAGCTGTGGGTGCCAATAAAAGGCCAATTCAATAAGCAAAGCGTTTGTGACCTGAAAACATTTTATTGAAACATTGGATCATGGATGGAGTTCATTATCCATCTTGGGAACAACACAATGCAACGTCAATGATGCAATGGAGTGGAAGAAATTGGGGAGTGAAATTACCCCTCCCCGTCCGGTGCCATGAAATCAATAGGGTCTCGCAGGGACAGTGGAGGAACAGTGAGCTCATTCATTACATCTAACTGACTTGAAGCACTTTCCTTTGAGGAAAAAAGAACAATTGGGGAAAACAAATAGATTCAGCAGTGCACAAGTATAGTTCTTATGAGGGAGGATGGGCTAACATTAAATGTGAGTGGTTTGACCAGCACATGGCTGTGATTTGTAAGTAGCCCTGGCTTTAGGATGCATAGAGCTATAAGCCGATTAGTGCAGATACAGTGTTGTTGTGCATGAAGACTTGGGTTAATGGAATAACGCAATGTGGCGCGCACTCCAGCCTGCAAGCATAATATGCAAATATTTACCTTTCCACTTGAGCAGAGCAGGGTGAGCCAAATATGCATCTCATTTACATCACAATAGTGGCTGTACAGGAGAAACAACATTTAGGTCTGCAGACGAGTGAAGGGGAAAAATAAGGTCACTTAATTTCTACCTCCAGGAGATGGAATCTTTTTTTTTTTCACACTGAGGAAGTCGGCCAAGCGTGTTGACACCTTTTTGTTGTGTTGTGGTTATACTTTCATGCTGTGGTCCTTTATGTAATACTGTTAAAGAGTAATTCTGCACTAAAGCACTTTTTTGGAGTTGTAAACTGGTATTTAGTTCTAGTTATGAAATACAACAACGCCGGTCATTTGAGCACTAATGGGCCAGTGCTGCATTTGTCTCACTAAACCTTCCTCAGTTCGTCCTCTAAAAAAAACGTTGCCACTCCCAGTATAGGTTCCTCTTCTCCCCAACCTGGCCCAACCCCTCCCCACCTCCTCTCCTCCACTCTTCACGCCCACTTTGTTGCATTTTTCAAAATCATGCACTCGGCGGAGAGAAGCTCAAACTGGGTGCAAAATTACTACAAAAAAAACTATAGGTTCCATTCAGTCTCTATATTGGTTTCCTATCAGTTAACTTATTGCACTAATTATGAACTTAATTTTCTGTTAATTTTCTGTGGCTGCAGGCTATAACAAATGGCTTCTAGTTTTGCCTAAGGCTGTGTTTATCAAATTACTCATCTGCCTCTAGCTTTCTATGCAAATGTAGCCTATCGGTATGCACTAATTTCATTACCTTCATGTATTTGTCATTTGTTTGATAGTGTATAGTATGTCACAGTTAAAACAAATGGAGTTTTAATGCCTTTTTAACTGTAATGAGGAAATGAAATATTTATGAAAGAGATGACCATTAAGGTTAAAGCAACACAGAGGTTACCCCTCCAGTGTACCTCTCCAATCGTTTATTAATAGACCTCTTGCACAGTTTTGACACTAGCTGTCACCGAAACCATTTGCACAGTTAATGAAAGGGGAGCTTTTACATTCTGCCAATTCGGCAGAAAGATGGCAGAGCGCAGCAACAGCACTACATTTCATTTTATTAATCCATCTCAAACTAGTGGGGAGAGCGAAAGCCACAGAGAGACAGATTTAGAGTACTAGAAAAATGAGAGTCTCAAAAGTGCAGCCACAAAAATTTACCAAGTGATAAAATCACTGAAAGGGCATCATATCTGCCACAGCTGCGTCAGCTGCTGGAGCCTCATTCTGGTGGTTCCCTTGCATTTTTCCCTTGTAATCAACGACTGTAATCAGACAAATTTCAGTTTCTGTGCCTGTTTGCTCGTTATGAATCCGATCTCAGTGGATGTGAAACATACAGTAAACTAAGAGGTCGTGTTTGTACACAGTATGGTAAACATATAGCCGTTCACTCGAGGGGAAGAAACCGAGGGCTTGCTGGCCGCAAGCCCTCGGTTTCTTCCCCTCGAGTGGTCAGTGAGAGCCGTACATGAGCATGAGGCTCCACAAGACTGGGAATAGGCTCTCCTCGGCCTCATTGATATGCTGCACAGGTAGTCTGTTTTTGGACACACTCCATTCACTGTCACTTTGATTCAAATTAGAATTGTAATTGAAGGTTATTAAATGACCTATGAACCATGGCAAATGAAAATAAATACTATCCTGCTGCAAGGATGAGAGAGAGGGGAGCCTTGGCTGTACCCTCAGCACACGCTCTCCTTTCTCTTAACATCACATATAATATGACGGACGTATTATCCCAGCATGATATCTGTTCCCCGCTTCCCTTGCTCCCTTTTATCCCCTTTCTCCTCTACTTCTCCTCACTTTTTTTTTTTTTTTTTTTCCAGAGCAAACTTCCATGGCGGGACCACGGGAATCCAAAGTCACGGTCTCAGCGGGATTTGAGGCTCAGAAGTCATTAGAGCACAATTCCCATTCAGCACAAAGTCATCGGGAATGAAAATGAAACCAGACCCGCTTTTGTTCTATTCCCACCTAAAGAACCCTGTCAAAGTCCTGCTTGTCTACCTCACTCTACTCTGCCAGGCATTAGACTCTGAGGAATTCAGCCTGTCAGGCTTACAGTGGAGTGAGCTAACGTAACGAGCACAAGGTCTCCTCTTCTAAATTAGATTGGAAGGCAAACAACAACAGTGCTAACAAAAGCTATCCTTCCTCATTTGATTCAAAGGCAACTCGCACCTCATCTTTTTTAAACACCTTTTATGCGGGGAAGGCACCGTGGGTGTTGAGAGTGGGGTCAGCACATACAAGAGTGTAAATGCATGCACACACACACACATATACATACATGCACACATGGTACACACATGATTCAAGGATGAGTGGCAGACCGATAAGGCAGGGTTGACACTCTGCCAGGCTTGTTAGTCACATACACACACACACACACATACACACACTCACACACACACACACACACACACATACAGAGAGTTCTAGAGCGTGACTTTCCATCTCCATCCAAGAACATTAAGAGATTTCACCACACCAAGGCCTTTCTCTCTGCCATGCTCATAATCGCCCCCCTCATCTCCCAGTCCTTGTATTTGTCAGCTCTGTTTTGCTGGTGAGCCTCACAGACGGATCCAAGCTGGGCTCATCTATTCAGGTGATTATCTCAGTAAAAAGAAATCTCGCATCTCACCTTTATTTGTCTCTCGCATACCCTATTGCTTTCTCATCTCGCATCTCTCCGAGTGCCAGTGAGGTTGTTAATAACTACATGCCTCTGCTTCAGGATTTTTCTCAGCCTCCTCAGTCTTTAATGCGGAGCCCTACCTCACTGCTGATCAAAATCATCCCCTCCGCATCTACTGGAGCGATAAGATATAGTATCATGCTGCTCACTTCATTACACTCTGATCTTTCTTTTTGGAATTTAGAGTGCTCTATTATCATATTACAACTTTGTAATTAGGGGTTTGTTTCTCTGTTTCTCGCATATCCCTCTTGTAAAATATCCCTGTTTGTAAAATATCCCTCTTTGTAAAATATACATGCATTCCATTCAAATTAGAATTGCATTTCAAGAGAGGGGTCAGAGCACATTGGATGCTGGAAGACATGAACCTACAATGGTCTCTCTAATCACCTGGCCACCTTGAAGAATAGATGCTAATTTCTCTTTCTATAGTTTCTCTATAGCTTATGCTAGAAAGCACACAAAGTCTATTCTGCTGCAATATTCTTTGATGTTTTGCTTAAGTGGAGAGATGTTCTGTCAAGTGAAATGTAGGAAGGTTATATGTGTCCATAAAGACTAGGATACAGAGGGAGGCAGCACTATTAATAAAACACTTATTTTCAAACAAGCAAACAAGATATATGTTTTTCCCTGGGCGTGCATGCTATTGAAGATTCTCAAGTGTTTCTGGCAATTTGGTATTCCTACTGTACATGCCAGCTTCGATTATGAAAACACGACCCTTTTCTCATTATTATTTTCAAGGCTTCTGAGATACAATGAGCTTTGAAGTGTAAAATATGATCCTTCCACATCTGCCATAGCAGCTCTTCTCTATATATAAACAAGTTGTCAGAGAGATGAAATGCATTTTGCTTACTGTACAGTGTGACAGACTGTATGGTGCATGAATGTGAATGCACTTTCAAAGGAAGTGTGTAGTATCCTGTCAGAGGCTGCAGTGTGTACGCTTGGCAATATTTCCAGTGGTAGAAGTGGGCTTCTGCCTTCTGTTTTACAAATACAGGCTGTTCTCTCACCAATTGCTTTGGTTTAATGGGAATGTGAATTGGTCTTGGTTTAATGATTTTGTTTATCTCTCAGTCAATGACAATGAGTCCCATTTATCAAGGTTCAATGAGTATGAGTGCTGACACATCATCTACCATCATATTCATTATGATTCGAAAGGCAGAACTGATCCTAACCAAGCATTTATCCTGAGACTATTGATAAAAAAATACGTACCATATTGTTGATTCTATTGTGTTGCGCGTCGTGTTGTGTTGTTTTGATGACATGCTTCCACTTCAAAATTCACAAAAGGCAAAATCAAATCAATCACCTTCACAACAAAAGGTATGGATTGGACCTGTACCGTTACAAGGCCGGTGATATCGACAGGGTGTGTTATCTCAAATCATTACGTCAGCATCTATTGATTGAAAAAGCAACTCCACAATCTACCTCTACCTATTTATCATTTGTTCAAAACGTATGGTTATAATTAACAGCCTCATTCTATGTATGATTATAATTAATTGACTCATTGAGCAAGCATCTGCAATTTAGCTAACTAATTACTGGTTAGTGATCCTGGTGGATATGCTTCTGCATCTGCACATTGCTTCAAAGTGGACTCAGAGGAAAACATTTGAGCTCAGCTATCTACCATGACTGATCACTGCAGAGGGTAAATGAGGTCCATTCCACATTTCTTAAGAGTTTGGATTTGGGATATAGCCAGTGCCATAAATGAGAGAGGAAAACAGAAAAGATCTTTTGCAGTGTCATGTACGAGCTTCATCTGCTCATCTGCTCTCTTACATAAGATTTCAGCAGACTGAGGAAGTGACATTAGCTGTCAAAACACAACCAGTCCTGTCAGCCACAAACAGCCAACTGAGGAAACAAGATGAGGAGAGAAGGACAGGGGAGTGTCAGTATTAGAACTCAGCCTGACAGCCTCCCAGTGTGAATTGGCTCCACTGTAACGCAGTCACCTCTATCTCCTCTCTCTTTTAGGGATAGTTATCTTCTTGTCAGAGGAGAGAGAGAGGGAGAGAGAGAGAGAGAGAGAGAGAGAGAGAGAGAGAGAGAGAGAGAGAGAGAGAGAGAGAGAGAGAGAGAGAGAGATCTAATACCTGTCGACGCCTTCTGAAACTCCTCACTTGATTAATGAGACAATTGACTCAGTGATTAACACCTGTGCATTAAGCTACTAAAAAAAGCCCAGGAAGAACTGAAATGGCAGAATATTGATTTCCTTTCTCCCCCAAGCACAGCCTCCACCCCACGACCATGAAGATGATACTGAGCATGATGCAATGTTTCTAATTAATCAACTCATTTGCATATTTACCGGGGTTAATTTGCATTTGATCACACTGCGGTTAATATAGGATATAGGAAGCTTGCAACTGTATTAGCATGGAGCTCTTTTGTATGCAAAGAGGAACCAATGTTCACCAAACAGTGTTGTATTTGTGTAGCTAATTGACAAGGGAGATGATAATGAATGAATAATGGGACAACGTTAATGCAACATTGGACAACGCAGCCTCCTGCATGCTGTTCCTGCATCTAACCACTCAATCAAATCCTGACTGTTTGCCTCAAAAATGATTGGTTGAGCTTGTTCTCTCAATGCTTGTCCACAATCCTCTGCCCCTTTGTTCACAATACAGTACATGTATATTCAATGAGATGGATGTATAACTGATGACAAAAGTAAATATCCCTTAATATGGCTTATGTGGTTCGCAAGAAACTGTGACTTTCAATTTCAAAGTCCTTAATCCTGAGGGTGAGGGCATTACTGCAGAGAGCACCCGTCCTGTAATTGAAACTATGAGGCTGTGTGCTTTGAAGCCAGCATACTTATGACCCCACAACAGATCCAGTTTAACAAGGTGATCTGTTCCCTATCCACCCGAATGATGAGGGCACACATATCAAATAGAGCGAGGGAGAGGGGGATGGTTGTGGGAAAAAGGTGCTTACCCTCACCAATTTACATTTGCCCGTCCCCGGAGCTAAGGCAGTATTATTCTGTCACATGTATAGATCAGAAGGGTCAAAAGTTCCTATCTCTTTGCACAGGACCTCATCCCCCCTCACGCTCCCTCATGAGGGAGACATTGGGAAGCATGGATTTATTAATTGGAATTCTAGTCCTGAGGTGCTGTGGCTGCATCAAGGCTGTGAAAGGGAAAGTTTAATGGTAAAACTTTCAATGTGAAAGTCAGTTGTGCAATCAGGACCTTGGCTGAAATCCTTTGTAAGCCTCTCTTCAGTGGCAAAAAAACGCTCTTATCAGCTGCTGTAAATGCTGAAAAGGGGATCATGTTCCATAAAATGATGCATGGGATGAAGATGAAAGATGTGTGAGGGATTTCTACTGTATCGCAGTTCTCTGAGATGAGGGACTATAAAAAGCAGGGGATTAGTATGAGAAAAGGCCTGTTTTAATTGTGTGTAGGTCCCAAGGAATGGAGATGGATGAAACATTTCCCTCTCAGTGTCCTCTCAGATACTGTACATTTGTCATTGATCTTCAACAAAGCGCTGGGTTTAAACATTAAAACACATGAACATTTGAGGGTCACGATTTATGTTTAATTAGTTATTGCAGACCAGCTTATATGAAACGGCTTAAAGAAGGCATAAGAAACGACTTTGATATTGGAACCAGAGCTTCTCTGTTTCATGGAGTCTGTGATTATAAATCTATAATTAAAACATGTACTAATGTATTTCAGTGTATGGCCTTTCATCAATTTGTTGATTTGTTTGTTGATGCAAATAAAAAGTCATTGGCCTGTAATGTGAAATTTCTGTGAATGATGCTTAGGAAAAATCATCCCACATCAAAAAATGCAAAATCAAAAAATTCAGTCAATCGCCTCTGACCCAAGAAACTTTTTGTCCCTTGCTGTGACACAAATGTGTGCTGCCCCTGACAGACAGGTTCAGGAAGTGGCAGCAGCTCCGAAGCAGCCACTTGAAAGCACCCAGAGACAATTACACATAATTAATGTCGACCTGGCCATTCCAACCATGGCCTTTGTTTGTGATTTTACTGCTGTGTGGGAGAGAAAAGGCAGGGAGCAGAGGTGACAAGACATTCTAATAGAGAGAAAATAAGGCCATCACTGGAGAGGTGAAATAGTGTTTGTGTCAAGGAAAAGGCTATAGGCTATAGGTGTAGTCTTGCCTGGCTCTATAAAGAGTATATTAGACCAAATATGGGGCAATCCAACAAGGGAACTGCTGTTGGTAAAAGCCACACTTTTCTTTCATTCTGAATATATCAAGAACAATTGTGGAAAATTCCCTTCCAAACAGATTTCACCACTGGACATTGCCCTCTGCAGATTTCATAAATTTAAGAGTTTGCCCAGAAGTCGGTGCTTGAGGAAGAAATAGGAGTATAGGCTTGGGAGCAGGAGTGACAGCTGGACGTTTTAGCTGTGGCTGGCACTTGTACCACCAAATAGAGGACAGCCGGCTGCCCAGATGTACCCTAAACAGAGTCCCATATGCCCTCTGTGCCCCTGAGGCCTGTTAGCCTCAGATGACGCCCCTCCTGCTGCCCGTCCAGACTCCACATCTCCACTGAGCAATGAGCCGGTCACTGGGGGACAAAGTGGCACCACGACGTTCCCAGCCAGATGTCACGGCTCAATCCATCACACTGTGCAACTTGCACACCGATGGACCTCGGGCTCATTGACCAGCTGACACAGACATCTATATCTGTATACCATGCATCTTCACACTAACAATGGACTCAATTCTTTAGCATGGTTTACGGCCAAATACAATGACTGAGGTTGGAAAATGAAAAAGAGCGCAAATAGAGAATATTTTGCTTAATGAGTCGAAGGCTGATGATAAGAAAGTGAAAGAGAAAATGTGATTGATGTGTTAAATGGCTGATGGTGACATTTGTTTCTAAAATGTCCATTGTTTATTTGGAAATGGTATTGTTTTTAAAGATATCCATCACTGTTTATGAACAGTTTATGAACACCATTAAAAATTAACCTTGTGAACCAGAAGAAAAATGCATCTACAGAAGCAACAATTGTAGAAATACTCTGCTGTTGTTCTGCCCCGAGAGGAACCGGGAGTTGTGTACGCACCAGTTGTTTTTATTGAATGAATGAGTACATATTTACTGTATCATGTACCTCCAGTGTCTCTTTGTGCTTTTATCCCTGATTGATATGAATGTGCAGTATGCACAGTGGCTCTTATTACTGACATTTTGTCTGTGCATGGAGCCACATTTATGTGTGTTTAACTTTGAACTACTACTATTACTTTAACATGCAAGAAGTGATCTGCAGTCTGGGCATTTGAGAGTCACAGGTTTTCTGCCACCATATGTCTACTGAGTTCTAAATAAAATCACGTCAGACACATGCAGGTTAGATACAGTTCATGATGGGGGACTTGGTCATCATAGTTATGAACAGAATATACACAGTAGTGAGCTCATTAAATAAAAATACACAAGAGCAGACAAGTGCAGTGGGATGTTGTGCGCTACGTTTTCCCAACATGGAAGCTAACTAAGAAGACGCCCCTGAAGGGAAATACAGCATGTGGCAATAGAACAGCATTGAAATGAAAAATAATTTTATTAACTTTGCAGAAAACCTTGAGGCATCAAAGAGATCTATATGTGCTGTCACGATTTCATCATATTCTGCGAGGCGCACATTGATTTTGTTTTCTGGCATGGAAAGATGGCGCTTCAGCAGATATGTGTTTATTTCTATCAAGAACCATAACATCCATTTGAACAAAATACACTAAATATTTTATATTTTAATATTTTGGTAACCCTTCCTATTACAATCATCCAAAGTACTAGGTATTTACTAATACCTTTATTTTAGGTTTTATACGTAAATACATGGTAAGAATAGTAAGTTACCAAGTAATTACACCTGTAACCAAGTAGGTAAATACTCTGAAATCACAGTTGAATTAAACCACTTCTGGTATTACTCATAAGTTCAAGTAACTACATTGTAGTTTAATGTTGTTCACAGGTTTAGGATGGTAACAAGAGGAATGTTTGCGAGCAGATGTTTATTATAGCATGTTTATTTAATGCACAGCAACAAACAAAGAAACAAATGCATTTCAGCCCTTGACCATCAGCATTACATATTTTATGAGTGCAGACATTCCTCATTTTTGATTCATTACGTCCAAGAGTCTGCTTCCATTATGGATTCAAAAGTTTTTGAGTTGAACAGACCAGCTTTTTGTTCTGTTTTAGGATGGTATCATCCCAAGTTTAACAGCATTATTCCCAGGGAAAAGGGTTTATTAAAATTACCATAGAAACTATTAAATTGTTACAGTACACAATACCATGTTAGCACTCTATGAAAATCTCCCCCTTGTCGGTAATATTATGCACTTTTCCCGGGTTTATACACATGTTAATAAACTTGGACAAAGCCGTTGTAAAGTGAAATGTTGCTGAAGTATTTTCAAGCTGCCATACCAGTCAAAGCAACACCATAAAATAGAAAATAAAGTTGAAATACAACAAGCAACAGACATCTCCATTATACTTTATTGTAACCCCAGTCACTCACAGAATAAGGGTTGCAGATGGGAAGAGTTTTCATTTCATCATCTCACATCCACATGATTGTACATGCAGGCCTTTCAGTGATATAAATGTTTATTTTTGCTGTTTTTCATCAGATGCACAACAGAGCAGCATGAAGAGGTCTCTGTTTACTGCAGACATGTCACAGTGATTGCAGGAGCCATTAAATGTCGCTACACTGACAGCTGTTCAGGGTCATTCATCAAATGACAGAGGGGGAGAGAAAGTTGGAAAGACGGCGAGAACAGGAGGGGATGCAAATGTGCTGAGGAAGTGAGCGCACAACTTGATGAAACATTTCTTGGACAATTACCCTCAGGTTCAGCTGGCCCTCGCTGGCCATTCAGAAATTTCTCAGTTCCCTTTCCTGAAAACTCAGTTCATGCCTCTGTGCTGTAGTGAACATCACAAAGAATACCTTTCTCAACGTCTTATGGCATAAAAGAGAGTGTGCGAATTGATGTTGCCACATGCACAGACTATTTCAAGAAGTACCTGCAGGACGGGAAGGAAATTTGTTGAATGTCATCAACCTAATGTGTCATGCTGTGTCGATCAAGTCTTGCAGTCCCAAGTTTTCAGCTAAGACCACCCCACTCACATCTGCCTGAACATCTTGAGTGGCAGACTGATTAGGCATGGCTGACACTTTCTCTCCCTCACACACAACACATGCACACAGACACACATTCACACACACACACACACACACACACACACACGCAAACACTCACATGTACACATGGCAAAGAGGTGACGATCACCTCCAGCTGTTTACTCTTTGTTCACCTCTCAAGGACATGAACCTTTATCAGTGCTGACCAGTCCTGTGTCTCCCACCTTCCTCCCTTCCAATATGCCAGAGTTATGGAGCGCCTGCTCTCCTTTTGCTGCTGATGCTCCTCAAAGGGCAGCGGGACGCGAGAGAGACGCAGCGTATGCTTACCATCGAGCCGATGGCTTCAGGCACACCCCATCCATCACTGTCTGCCCCAACCGACCTCTTTTTGCCTGCCATTCAACCACTGAATCGCGGGCCCTTCAGAACCATACTCATACAGTGGATTCATGCTAAAGACTTCTCCGAAAGATTAGCCATTTGGAGGATTTCTCATGAATAAAAAAAGAAAAATGAGAGCTTTTTTGTATTTGCAAAAAACAGATCATAATCATCTTCAAACAAATGAAAACGTCACTCTAACCGTAGGCTTGTGCACCTGATGCCTGAAGGCCTGTTGAGGTGGAAACGTGTGTATGGCTTTGTTAGTCAGTTTAGGGTGATATTTTGTTCTTTTGAAGATGCACTATTGATCTTTGTGTTGTGCGTGCCATACTTCATTACATTACATTACATTACATTACATTACATACAATCTGTTCATCTGTAAAGAAGCCCTCTTTTCCATTGTCTGAATATAGGATAGCCTTATAATAAAATTCTAAGATTCCTCATCATAATTTTAAATCAATATTTCCCCACTCCCCTATAGTGAACAAAATGCAATTAAAACCAGAACATTGTTAGTGTTTGAAGGCAGAAGGACAATTTGAGGCATTTCCATGAAGGGAAAGTGAACGATTTCACAAGCGTTCAAGGTTACAGCTCACTCGGTGATAACGCAAGCTTCTATTCGCTTTGTGAACGTATGGGAAAATTAGATCTTACTGCATTCCAATCTCTATAATGTATGTATCGTGGTGAGAGCATAGGCGTCTGAGATTATGATCCAGTTTAATTGGAGGCCTGTGTCATTCTTACACCGTGGGTTTGACTCCTCTGGTTAAATATAAATTTCTCATCAGCGCTGTTGGACATCAGCGGGAGTCGGTTAGAACCAACGAGATTCCAAATGAATTGGACTTAAGAAAATAACTCAATTAGTGGATATTTATTCACAGCTGCAAACTGCCCAGGGAGACAATTAACTCATTGAATACTAAGTCAGCCCAAGTCAGAGCTGCTGGAAACATCTAGTTACGTGCAAGAAGTGAATGGCAAGGTCGAATCATCAATCAGTCGACCAGATGATGATGGTGCAGTGATGTTGAAAATGAAGCGAGGATTTTACTGATGCTGCGGAGATGGCTATACTGTAACCCTATCTTGCTATACGTGTTGGCTGAATGCAGAGTTTAATTTCATTTCTTGATATTTTATGTTGTTTAGTATTTTAGAGCATCAAACAATATAAAATAATCACAATAGTCAACATAGTGGCCTACATGTCCCATAGAAAGTCATAGATGTCTCATATAATCATATTTATGCTTGGCTACTGTAAATTACTGATTCAATGGTATTTGTTTTCAAGTGAGAAGTGAGAAGGTCAAGTGAGGAAGAAACAGTTGAAGCCAAGTAGGTTGTACCGTTGGACAATGCATATTTGATGTTTTGTTCTAAAATGGAGAGGAGATTTGCAACTTTGTATACTTTCAATGTTTCCACTGGATTACCAACTGAACTAAAATGAAACATCATGGTTGCTAATATTGTTTATGCATCACCAATGCCTCGCTGACCGCCAAAACACAATTGTGGAACCCACAACATCATTTCTCAAGCTAGTTTTCCCCCTGTTAATGTTGAGCATCTAGTAAGTTCTGCAGTCTGATTGCCTGTGTAATTTATATCTGCGGACATTAGGTCTGAGATGCCATGGCGTTTCTGAAGCCATGGGCGGCTCCAACAAAGCAGGAGAGTTCTTTCATTTTAACTTTCCAAAAGATGCAGAGAGGTAGCTCATGCTATGAACCAGTAGCAGCGACACATCCATTAATAACAGTTTAAAAATGCATATGAAATTTTTTGTAATGATAAACACATTCTTCAGAGTACGGTGCTTGTGAAGCTTTCTAGCTTGATCAAAAGCGTGCCATAAATCAGCCGCCCTCATTAATTATTCATGATTTAATACATAAAAATGCTACTTTCCCAAAAGTGTATTTATTTTATATGAATATGATGTTTTAATAGTATCTACAAGGACACTCTTTAGAAAAGTAAAGGATGTCCCCTCTCCAAAATGAATTCAACTAGTCATAATTTCTGATTTTGTACAAAACCTTCATTATGGGCTCATCGTGTCTTGAGCGCCAACCTGCCTTGACCGCCACCTCAGTGTGAGTGGTTTGGCTTCTGCTACACTCCTTTTGGTCATGATGATGATTAGCAATGATTACTAATCAATAATCAATATGGCGTGGCAGTCATATTTTGGTCTGTGATGTTGTACTAATGTTCCTAGCTTCCAGTTAACTAGTATCTTAAGCAATAAAGCACACTGATACAGGGAAGAGTGACAACCACTTAGTTCTGACTACATTTGTTAGCTTGTCGGCCCATAATCCGGAAAAACTTCTTATATGGGTGATTCATTTACATTTTATTGTAGGATCTATTGTAGGATCTTCATACATCACAAGCTTTTCTGAATACAGGGACAGATTTTAATAGTAGCCTTAGCTTGCATACAGCTTTTCCTTTTTAAACTGTTAAATTTGTTCTTACAAAGGAGAGAGCAAATTATAAGTTTTAAAGAGTTGGTGTTTTGCATGCTAGTCTAGACATGATGCATTAATGGATGATTCCCTCAGTCAACTATAAATAGCACTCTGATTAACATATCAGTCTTGTTGGCTGAGCTACTTACTTTTACACTTGCTTTTCAAACAGAAAAGTAGAGCAGAGCTGACAATGGGTCCTACAGCTGAGTAGTGTAAGTTCAGTATGAAAATAGGTCTGACTGAAAGAAGATGATGCTCTCTCTCTCTCTCTCTCTCTCTCTCTCTCTAACTACCAGTGGTTTCATAATATACTCAAAAGCCCACAAACACTACATAAGCTAACGGCACCATTCATTAAACATCAAATAAATTATATTGACAAAAAAATCCCTTCAAAACTTTTACTGTAGCTTAGATCAATACCAACTGGTGTGATACAGCATCAACACACAG
The DNA here is from genome assembly GCF_048128805.1 of Centroberyx gerrardi. Taxonomy (NCBI): domain Eukaryota; kingdom Metazoa; phylum Chordata; class Actinopteri; order Beryciformes; family Berycidae; genus Centroberyx; species Centroberyx gerrardi. Next base: position 19,841,604 of record NC_136012.1, read on the forward strand.
GGACAAGAAAAACAGTTTCTTCATCTTGACTTCTTCATCAGTTTTCTTAAATATTAATATTATGGGACTCAAATTCAATATTGCATCAATCAAATGCAGATCCTTGCAGAATTTTTGCATTTTCATTATTCAGCATACAACTTCTAAGCCACTAAGCATGAATCAATTTTTTGTCTTCAACCAAGGACATATTGGTTTTAATTGATCAGTTGAGTTCAAAGTCGAGATTTAAGTTGCCACTATAATCAGTTGGAGGAAAATATTTGCTTCTTAATGATGTATGTAATGTGTAAGCAAACATACAGTGAGATTTGCCCAAGAACATGAAAAATACATGTTGTGGATGCAACAAATAATTTCGACATTCCTTCTGGGCAATCTGAATTAACATTGCCATATTTCTTTTTAATTTTTGTTTTATTCAGACCCAAGACATCACCGGTAAATGGTATGCACCTTAGCCAACTGAGCCACCTTGCCATATAAGTATTCTAGCAATATTTAAAATTGCTAGGGTGTCACAGGCATTATTCATTTGTCATGCTTTATTTGGTAGAGGCAAAGATGGCACTGTTCTTTATGGAATTTGGTATGTGGGGACATTGCATACAGATAATATATCACTGTAGGTATGGGAAAAAGAAAGGGGTGGGGGCGCATTTTGCTGACCAGCCAGTTCAAATTTAGAGATAGACAGCAAGCCTGAAAAAGATCAGTAATGTGAGGGACACACACACACAAATATGTTCACACAGCTACACACAACCTTGAGCAGCCTCAAACAGCTTGAGGCCTCTCCTTCAGTTCCATTCACAAGGGCTCAAATAAGGCTTTTTTCCCACCTTCAAACACATATAGATTTTTTTTATGAGGAGCTGTCCATGACTCGTGTGTAACGATATACTGTATGGGCCATACGTGCGATGCCTTTCATCCCCTCCACGGACCAAGGTGCAGGTGTTGTATGGTCTCAGTTGAATGTCTCACTAAAATCTGACAGCTGAAATCTTGTACTGGGCTTTATTGAGCATTGAATGGATAGTATAGCAGCTATCAAGGATTTTTAGGGTGCATGAATCATTACAGATTCATAGTGCAAGACTAAAGGTACTAATGTAGATAAATATGACTGCAAATAGTCAAGGCTGAATAAACAGCACAACCTGTGCACTTAACTTTGAAGCTGGTCTTTAGTACTTTGCTCCCTCTGGACACGAGCTTCTTCAAATGTATTTCCAAGACATGTTGATCCAACACTACATTTTGCATGGCAGCGGCAGAGACGCGGGTTCACAGTGAAATGATATGCAATAAAGCTGTCAGCAAGATGATTATTTCAATACCTGAGCACACATCCCAAAGGGATTATAAAACATGAGAGAATAGAGAAATGCTAATGTTACCTTAATTCCCTCCAATTTTCTGTTTTCCTCCTTTTCCTCCTCTAAAAATCCACTCTGCATAAAAACAACGATTACATAACGCTGTGCCTGTAAGTTTCACTATCTTTTAATTATGGCGAGTTCACAGCGCAAATTTGAATCAAACACCACCAAGAGAAATAAAAATTTTATTATATATATTCCATAGCAAAACCAAATTCACTTCAACAGGGAGCTATTTTGAACACACCTCAACCAGGAGCTACATCACAACTGAATACATCGCATAACCTTATTTACTATCTAGCGGCGGATCTCGGTGGGTCTCATTTTATGAGTGTCAAGAGCTAGAGCTTTATTGGGCATCCCTCTTCAGGATGTTTCCATCATGATTCCCAGAGTGAAGCATGGATGAACGCAACAGAATTATTACACATGATTACATCTCGCTCCCGTTCCTATAACTCCCTCAACATGGCCACTGATGATATTCTGAAGCGCCGGCCTCTCGTATTCCCCCTCATATAAATCCAAAGACAAGCTGCCATTTGGGATTTGACGATGCACGCAGTCCTGCTCCACAATATAGCCTTGTGTCTTCCGGTGTGAGCTACTGTGCAAGATTAAAAGAGCGATGCAAAGCAGATTGGGAGGAAGGTTAGTTACAATTTTTTTATAGATTCCGTTGAAACAGCAGTAAGATAACAACACACATCCGGATTCAGAAACCTGATCAGTAGTTTAATAAAGTCGATCCTTTCTCTGTTTAGAATTCAAGACGAGGGGCATTACATTTCACAGACATGTAGAGAATAATTGATGATGATTGATCTCTTAAGTGTGTCATTATATGTGACACCAATTGTCTGCCCTTGAAGAACTGTTTTTTTTTATTTGCTACAGCATTACAGACCTATTGAACAACACCCATTTACTCTTTTACCCACAGCGCAAAGCATCTGTGTCAGTGGCAGATGAAAATTCAATATGGGTGTGTGTGTATGTGTGTGTATGTGTATGCACATGGGTGCTTGTGTGTGTGTGTGTGTGTGTGTGTCTTGGGAGTGTGTGTCTGTGTTGGGGGGCTTCAAAAGCCAATGGTTGCCATAGAGACACGAAGGTAGAGAATTATGGGTGGAACGGGCGCTGAGGGAGACATCACCAGTGTTTGTGTAGTTATTGTTCCAATATGTTCCTTTCCCTCCTTCGTCGTCTCCCCTTACACACTACAATCTGGAAGTGGCAAGTTACAAATGACCCCCGTGTATCTCCTGCATTATTCTAAACACCTGACTCGCTCACTGACTCGCTGTTCAACAGTCCCACAGCTTTGTATTTTAATATCTAACTCCTGCATATCAGTCCGACTTATGTTCCCGTTAACCATATTTATTGACGCAGTTCCTCACCCATAAGACAGGAACAGCAACATTGTGTCCCTCGGTGTCATTTGCTCTCATGCCATTAGTGTCAGTTGGTTAAGACGTATTGTGAATAGCAACAACCAAACATGAAACTCATTACATGACCCTCCCCGATCCCCACCCCCCTCCCCCCTCCCTCGCCTCTTTCCTCACAGACCTCAAAGTATCGAGTAAAGCATAATTCAGGATTAAAGATTGTGTTGCTACAGCTTGCTTGTTTGTTTCAGCAGCTTTACTCTATGAGGTTAGATCAGGCTGGATATGACTCCAAAGAAGGTCCAAAAGTAGGTTTGTTTTCTTGCCCTCAGAGAGACAGAGATTAAAAAAAAACTAGAAGAAGCTTTTCTTTGTGGCAGCAATAAAACAATCCAAACAAACCATACCTGCAAATATTGCATGCATTTGCTAAAATACATATAGGGGTCAAAACAGATTTCTGTGATTTTGGTTGAGGTGGAATTACATGCCTGCACTGCAAGCACTTCATGTATAATTCTATGGTTGTTCATTTAACAGAAGACCTCTGCTGCATGTCAAATCTGGAGCACCTGTGTCAATCCCTCCCCACACACACACACACACACACACACACACACACACACTCCGAGACAGTCATTTGGGGCGTCCTACATCTTCATGGCCAGCACAAAAAGAAAACTATGTGGACATTCTGTCTAATTAAGGGATGAGATACACTTCCCTGGTCTTGTAGAAAAGCCCCATTTATTTCCTCTTATTGGATTTTCGTTTGTGTTGTTTCTGTTTTATTCAATTTTACGCTGCAGTTTGTATTCATTATGGGGCAACAGAGGGAGTCAATGGGTATCTAAAACAATGCCATACAGAGTTTAAGTATCCCTGCCTAAGCATTGACCGGGAAGTATCTACTTGTATTAGCATCTAAATGTGCTTGACTCTTCTTCTGTCAAAGAAGGCATGGCAGACATCCAGACCTGGGCCGAATACTAATTGCAAATATTCTTAGTGTCTGTGTTTTTTGTTGCATGGGCTGCAAGATGGGCAGGATATACAATTCAGACAGTGTCAGGTAGTTTGTCAATCACAATTAAGTATCCTATTATAAAATGAGGAAAACTCTGTCAGTCTGTCTGTCTGTCTGCATCCATTTTGCTCCTCAATGGGTTGGCCAATCAATCTGAAACTGCACATGGGCATTGAGCATTGGCATAGGCAGGGACTGACGAAGCTGATTTTTCCATTTTCCCAAATTTACGCTGTTTATGCGCATTTTTGGCAAGTCTGCGCGGAGTTGTGGCGCACGCATCCCTGGGTATGGACTAGTACTAATTTGACTTTCAAATACTTTGAAACATGAACTTGTCGATTTTCAGCACAACTGACATGTCAGCAATGGCATTGTTTGGATCTGATAATAGGAAAAATGCATCTGACTGGAATGAATAGACCGACCACTTGTCGTTTACCCTCCTCTCCCCCCAAGTAAAGTCAACTGTACATAAAGGCATATAATTAGTTTTGAGACCTTTAAAAAGCCATGTCTTCATTTCATTATTTTCCCACAACATGGAGTGAGAGGGGAAGAGAATATGCCAGCTTTTCCTTCTCAGAGCGAGAGAGAGGATACTGTCAGCGTGCTCCATGGCCTTATCAGTGCATCTCAGCAGGGAGGCCAGTGCCAGACTACAGCGGCTGGTTTTGTCAGGATCCATGCAATGTTGTGCCTTCTTTCTTCCTCTCCCCCAGAGAGCTAGCCATGAGCCTGAGAGAACACAGCGAATGTCAGCTTCTCTGAAAGGAAGACCCCGCAGGTGTCTCAGCAGGACACAGTTTAAAGGAGGCCTCCAAGGCAGTCCAGCACAAACAAGCAAAACCCTGACTGGGCTGCAGCATCTAGGTGGGGCATCATGCACCGTTGTGGTCTGAAAGGAAGGTGGGGAGGAGCTTGTGTGAGTTATAGGCTTGGAACTGACATAAAAGCTAAGAAAAGTGAAAAATAAAAAATAAAAAAAATTAAAACAGCCTAGGCTCAACACCTTTGTTGTTAGCAGAGATGTTGATTTAAAGATTTAAAGTTCCTGGAACTTAGAAAGTGGGAAGTTGTTTTGCAAATTTGAAATAAGCTAGTGTGAGACATGAGTCCCAGAGGGTGGCTGTCATTTAGGTGATATAAAAAACACAAAGGCTCTTTTGAGGTATGAAAAACACTGTTCAGGGATTTGAGAGGGATGAAGATATAATTGGGATGTGGATGATGATGATGAAGATGGTGGCACCAGAAATGGCAGACTGGCAGGCAAGCAGGGGGATGTCATTGTTCATTAACAAAGACATTTATGTTGCAAGGAAAATGTACAAGAATAAGCACCGCTGAATCTTATTAGACCACAAAAATAAAAATACAAAAAAAAAAACAGGAGTGGAGGGAAATGGCTCAAATTTTTTGTGGTCCCACTTGAGTGGGTGGCGCATCATCATACAATAGAAACACTTGCTGCAGGGCACCGAAGCAGTTTTAACCAAAGAAGTGTGACCTAAATGTTCATGCACTGACTTGGTGATAAGAATGATTCATACATAAGAATTAGCATAGCTTTTTTCCTGTGGATACTAAGGAAAAAGTTTTTCCCATTAGTTCAATGCACGTATCGCACCAGGGGAAGAAGTATCGGAAATGTGCAGCTATGATAATTTTAAGGGTCAGGGCACCAGTGATAATTTCCAGAAGTTGCTCTGCATTTAGTTTGCCTCCCCATTAATTTTTAACATAAGATGTTGAGCCTTAGCATGCCGTAAACCTAATTACCTATGATGGATGTTAAACAAGTTCCTGACGAGGGCTAATAACTGTGTTGATCAGTGTCAGGGAGTTCTCTGCTTCCTCTCTCTCGCTTTCCACCCACACTCAAACCCTGCCTTCCATCACGTCTGGGGATGCTTTGACAAAATAAACCGACAACATGCTGCTGAATTATTCAAATTTGGCTCAGTGATGTATGAAGAGAGAGTTGCAAGAGAGAGTTGCAATTAGCGCTGCTGTTTAATCCCCCCTCCCTCCACTGAACCTCCAGGCAAACAAATTACCATCCATGCCCCTTCAGCTCCTGAGCCCTACGTAAGGTGAGGAAACTGAAGCTCCCATTGTTCTAGTAGCTGCAGTCAAAAACACTGTGGTTCGAAGATGGAGACAGAATCTGTCCATTTTTTTTTTCAGCCATAAAGTGTTGTGATTTGCAATTAGATTAGGATACAGAAAGTTTGCTGTCAAAGACTATCAACTCTAAGAAGAGGAAAGGTACTAACGTACTCTAGTACTGTAAAACAACTGTACTGTATCTATCAGAAACATTCATGTGATTTTTTTTTTTGTCAGAATATCAGTTTTTTTGGATGCTCAACTACATTTCATTCATAACTACATTTAATTTCTAATAGTCAAATCTAATAGTCTAATTCTAATAGTTTTTCAGCATCCAACATTACAGTCAGAGAAAAAAAAAATCTCTTGAATCCCTCAGCCAAACCAGTCAAAACAAAAGCATTCGCAGCGGATACCAGCGGTGCGGAGAGATGCTCCATTAGGCTAACCTTTTGTGCCAGACTTAGCTTAGTTTAAGACCATTTCACATCTCCCTCCTGCCGCCCGCTGTCAGGGCGAGAACGGGGTTTGATTTCAGCCGGCATTTGGCCTTTCAGACGTAGCACATACCTAACTCATGACAACGATCTAACCCTCCGCCCCATTGAGTCTCTCACTTTTCACTTTCTCTCTCTCACTCTCTCTCTCTTGCTCTTTCTATTTCTTTCTCTCTCCCTCCTTCGCTGTCTCTCTCTCCGACTCTATCTCCATGACTCACTCTCTGACTCCCCCCCTCTCTCTCTCTCTCTCTCTGTCTCATGCACCTCTGGCTGTTGGTCTGAAGCTCTCTTAAATATTCATAACCAGGGAGAGAGGAAAACTGATGAGGAGCAAAGAATCACAAAAGCCGGTGCCTGGCTTGAGTGTTGGAGAGCGAGTTCTCCTCCCGGTTTTTCCTTTCTTTTGCTATAATACCAGAGGTCAGGCAACTAAAAGACCCCACACTTGCGTGGTTTACGATGTTGTTGCGTCTCCTGCCGTTTTCTAGCTGCGGGCTTATTTTCGATGCCAGTGTGAGAACGCTATTATGCAGCTGAGACAGATGAAGGTCAGCCCCACTGATACTTTCAGATTATTTAAGAAAGGTTTCAGAAGACAAAAATGTCCGTTCAACTGGAAAAAATAAATAGTTTTTGTCTTCTGAGGAATGAGAGAATAATTCATGATCTTTTCTTTAAGCAAAGTAACTTTAGTTCCCGCAAAGTTTTGTGTTACTGCCTGGCTAAATCTATTGGGAACACACTTAATTCAAAACATCACGCTCTGTTGCTTAAACCCTATTTATAACATGAAGATATTCAGCTAGATTAGAATTCTAGTTTAGACCGCATTAATATAGGAAGCGGCCATTGGGAGCCCAGTCTAGGTCTGCCTCTTGGTCTGTCTACATCATTACACTCACTGTCTGCTGTCTTTATGACTGTGTATGTAGCTGAATCTGCTCCGAGTGTGTGGGTGATGCTTAGCACAGTTGCGTGTGTGTGTGGCTGTATGTATGTCCATCCTCTCTTCCAGACACCTGTTGCATGCAGTGATTTTACCTGCCAGCGGACGCGTGTGCTGCCCTCGCTTTCATGGACGTTGGCGCCGGCCGAACTCCCGCCATCATGTTTCTCTTTGTCTTATTTGCACTGTCCATTTTATTGTTGTGTCCCAGCACCTCAGCCGTCCTGGTGGGAGATCCATCTTTAAATTTGCCCACCTACTGTATGGTTTCTCCCATGTTTTTTTCCTTTTCAGGTTTTTCTTGGGAGTTAGATATAGGCCTCTCATGTCTTTCCAACGTGCTATTTTGTGTCTTGTGCTTTGTTTCCTTGTGTTTTATTTTGTTGCTTACTGTATTGCATCATATTGTTTTGTGACTGATGATTGATTAGCTAGATCTAGGTAGGCTCACTCGCTGTCATTTGAGACATGCTTGTGATGAAGGGCTATCGAAATAAACTTGACTCACTTTGACATATTATCATCATAATCAACAGAAACGGCATCCTGAAGGCGCCTGGTTCACGGCTGGTTCTAACCTGGTTCAAGACACTTTTCAGAAGCCCGACTTCACCCCTCCTCTCTTGAACTTTTTCTCTTATCCTCTCTGACAGTCTCCTACACTCATTAAAGAGTCATTACTGGGACTGTAAACTCACTCTAGTCTGACACAACAGCTCCGGCACCCTCCATCTTCTAGCTTCCAGCTTGATGTATAGAGGTTGCACTTCTTGCACAACAGTGAATTACTGAATTACAGTAAAGCATTTGTTACTACTCATGAGTGATCCTCATCCTATCCCAAGACGTGCTGTTTAGAACATTACGCTATCTCTTAAGCCACCAGAAGACACAGGTTTTGTGTTATCTGTGTGTCTTCCCTTCTACTTTGCTACATTTGAGAAACAAGTTAAAACACTAATGCAGGATTGACACAGGATAAATGCATGATTGGGGACTTCAATGATGGGGAAATCTATAGGGAAATTGAAATTCTCACCTTCCTCACATTCTCTCTGTAGAGAGACAGCCAAAGGGCAACAAGTAGCGATAGGCGAGTAGGTGGTATTCTGGCGAGACCGGATCAGAATACATTATGTCAAAGGCAGAACTAGTGATTGCCTAATATGTACAAAATCAGGAGATTTATAAAAAGCACTAGAAATTTCTCTGTCCCCAGAATAGCATCGTTTACTGAGATGACCCCTCAGGTAGCTAAATAAAACACACTGAATCATCTGAATGGAATAAAACCCCTTTACAATAACATCTACAACCTTCACTGAAGGCCTGGTTCATCCTGTGCCGCCACGTAAGCACATTCCTGATACTGCACCATGAATCATCTTCTCCCCGTTTACTACATTTGCTCTCTTGTAGCGAGCACAATTGTGTGGTACAACCTCTTTCCTCTGACTCATCTGAAAAATAGGCAGCATTAGTTAGCTGTCTATTTTCCTGAAAATCAGTATATGCTTCACCCTTGAACTGCTGGTATGTTATGTGCAAAGCAGAGGATCTTTGTGAAGGTTAATCTCTGGGGCCTATTACTTGCTTGCTAGATTGTAAGCTACACTACATCTACAATAAGACTACAGTTTCTACCTTTCCCATTATTAAAACAGAAGCTGTGGTTACTTCTGGTTTCATCATACTGTAGGTCAGACACATTTCATGTTGGTCTCTGCAGGGTCGTTCCTCTTCTTCCAGACAGTTCTGATAGTTGAGAAGAACTCTCTGCCTGGTCAGTGTTGTGTAACATAACTCAAATCCCACTTAGACCTATTAACTCATCATCTACATTTTAAATTTGGCTGACGTCCAGAGCCTTTTGCTTCAATAACAACTGGGAGATAACAAACAAACCTGTGAAGACTCGGGGATCCTGACCACAAAGGGGTCAATCAACACTGTGTTCACCCTGACTGATTTTGCACCTAATTTCTGTTGTAGCTAAGAGTCACTGATCCATTATGAAAATGTTTTCAGAATGCATGTACTCAAATGCACTTTCAACTGTGGCAGAATCTCAATAAGGCGAGTCTATCCATGGTGAATTCAAATGAATAATTCAATACCAAACAGACATGTACATTTTAAATGCCCCTGTTGTTCTGTTGTTGTATTTGAATCACCCTGAAAGTAAGGTGCCCCTCCAGAGTAGCACTCATGCATCTTTGTACTTTGGTCTGAGGCACTTGCCTTTGAGTATATGGAGCTAAACCAATTTCAGGTGCATTTACTCAAACATCAGATGGGGCTTATCTGTGCAGGTTTACATGGCCGTATGGGACCATTATTCATGTTCAAACATGACAGGTCTACTTCCAAGCCAAGACAGCTCCTCCATCAGACTGTGCCAGATTATACTGTTGATATATAACAACATCAAGCCTGAACACTAAAGGGAAATTACACACTGTCACATGACTGGGCTGAAGGATGCTATTTTGACCATGGAAACAAATTGGTTAAATCTAAAGAAACGAATGTTGCTGTTGCTGTTATTGTTGTTTTTGCATTGTTTCTATCTTAGAGAACTGAGAAGAAGAATCTGAATCATATCTGCAGTGCATCATGTGTTCGGAAAGTACAACAAAGGAGCAATATTTGAGTAAAGACTGGGATTGTACCTTTGTGTTTGAGATGCCTGAGTGTATCATCACTATTCCTATAGCGTGCGGCACATGTGCCTTTGCAAGCAAGATAGAAGCTGAAAATGGATATTCAGAGTGCTTGTATATCTCTCTGTTTCATGGAGTTATATATCATACTTTGGAAACTACATGATGTCAAAGTCCAAAGCATCTGTGATTAAATATTTAAAAAGATAGAAGAAAAATAGCAAATGCAGGTTCAACACAGCTCTAAAGAATATCCATCGAAAATGGTGGTAATTCCCGCAAGACCAAAAGATTCATCACTGAATGTGAGGGAAAACTACAACCAGGAGGCAGATTTCTTAACTCTTCACTGCCTTCTGTTAACTAATTAAACTTTAATGCATTAACACATTGCTTTGCATTCCATTCATTTCCATCACATACTGAGAGCAGCAACATAAAAGAAGCCACGGGGCACAGTATTGTATCTCACCGTCTGTAGCCCTGCGAGTGTCACAGGCATAGCGTGGAAAATAGGACATCCATTGAACACTCCTTCAAAATCGACTGTAACAAAAATGAGTCACACAGATTCTGTTCAAAGCTACAATCTTTACAAACTTCTTTTATAGATGATCTCATGTTAAAAAGAAAAATATTTAAATGTTTTTTCCCCAAGAAATGGTTCCACAGCCAATTAAGTAGATGTTGATTTTGCCTGGGTAAGTTAAAAAGGAGGACAAGGAGATTGTAACTAAACTATCAATGGCAGCCAGCATCTTGGAGTGAGCACCTTATTTATGGCTGCTGCATACTCCTGTGCTATAAAGCTGCACATACAGTCAAGCCAACACAATTAGACTTGTATTTCATGGTTACAACTCCTTGATACAGTGCCTTGTGTGTCATAAAAAGGCACAGCAATTAAAACCTACTGTGCCACTGTTGAAACATGCGCAGCACATGTCTCATAGCATAATGATTCTGGATTAATGGACCAATATGCTCAATGTACAAATCATTATATTAGCTCTGTGGAGAAAGGCGGGTGGGCTGTGTGTGCACCATCCAGCAGAGTGGGTATGTACAGGACACAGGCATGTTTCTGCACATACCCATGAACATTATGCATGTGTGCCTGTGCCTGTGTTCAGTTTAAATTGAATGTTTATACATGTGTGGAATTGAAAGAGTGAATCACCTTGTTTCAAACTTGGAGGTATGACTGGAGAACGGGGGACACACAAAAAATGAACAAGAGCCTCTGGCTATCTCCGCAGGCCACACTACCCCTCCTTGTCTTTAACTGAAGAGGGAGGGATGTGGCTTAGCCGGCGAGTTGGAGGGAATGCAAATGCAGGTGTAAGGGGTTAGTTGGGGTCCAGAATTGTCATTTAGTGCTGCCCCACATGTGGCTGGAAAAGGGGGCGTTATCAGAGCCAGAGACACTCTCCTCCTGCAGACGGAAAAATAAGCCTGCGAGAGTGTAAAGGTGGCGGGGTGGCCTTTCCTTGATTGAAAGACGAAACAGAGAGTCACTCCTTGGGTCTGAAGCTCTTATCTGGAATTGAGCAAAGTGTTCACTTGTGCAGTCAATCCCCGGCACAAGACCAAAGCGCCAATGTGTGTCCACTTGGAGAAAGACCTTGCAAAGCACTTGGTGTGTTGTTGGAGGAAGCACTATTCTGCCACACAACAGGCTCTGACTCAAGTCCTCTTTGAAAACAAACATAAAAAAAAAATATTTGTATTCCACTGAGCACACTGTACAGCAGGTAGGAAGGACAACAGGGGAGCACAGAAGATATGTAAGAATGAAAGCAGATACAAACTACTTATGACAGGGCCTCCAAAACATTCATTAGTGACCTTTCCCTCAGCAACCTACCTAACCCATGTAGCCATATCCAGGTTGGTCATTAAAGCTTGACTTTTTCTTCCAATTTAATCTGTCGAGCCATTTATGCCACCGTGAGCACGCTCAGTAGCAGGCTCTCAGTCAAGCTTTGAGCAAGGAGCCTTTGTACAGTTGTTTGGGAGTATCAGGAGCTGTCATACCGTTCTGACAGGGTCAAAGACAGAGATATGGCAGGTCAGATAGAAAATCCAGGGGAACCACACGACATGGCATCTGTATAATTCTCCATTAGCCTATATATATATATCACTGTGGTACATTTTATCTGATGCAGGTCTTCTGGAGAGATTGCAGTCCTGCTGAGCTCACACAGATTTCTTTGTAATTATGTGTCAATCAAGCCAACAAAGCTGTCTGGTTCACTGCATCAATGCAAACTAAAGTCAGAGCCAGTGCAGTGAATTAATGTGCAGCTATTATAAATATATTGTTATTTTCCTACTCTTTAAGATGCAGATGTAGGCCAATGTATGTTCTACGATATCACTGCCTCATTACGGCAACATGGAAGAGATCTATATGTGGGGGGGACAGAGCTTTACCCTGTATGATTCTCATCCATCTGTGGATGGTGAGGTTTTTGACCAAGAGGAGAATCTATGATTCTCGTCTGCCTTAGGCAGTGAGATCTGACGTAAATATCGGATCAAGAGTAGAATCAGATGGATTCTCATCCATCTGTGGATGGGGAGGTTTTTGACCAAGAGGAGAATCTATGATTCTCGTCTGCCTGAGGCAGTGAGATCTGACGTAAATATCGGATCAAGAGTAGAATCAGGAAGGACAGGGGAAAAGTAAATTAAAGAAAAACATATGGGTTCACTCACAATGTGCATCTAAAAGTGGGAGTATTTGTTGTGTTCTTCTATCTTTCTATTTTACTTGATTTGATTCTTTTAATGCAATGCATCTTGCTTGTTCTTTTATATAAATTTTATCTTTTTAATCTGTCTTTTATCTGCCTTTTATTGATGTAAAGCACTTTGAGCTGCATGTTGTGTATGAAAGGTGCTATACAAATAAAGGTTATTATTATTATTATTATTATTATAATTAAAACATTCCCTCTCTAATTTTCAGCACACTGTATATACTCCTATAGAGCCTTATGAAGTGCTAAAGATCAAACTTAAGATAAAGTCACTTTGAAGATGTGGAAGCAATCGCAAGAAAAATATATTTAAAAAGTTGTTAATGAGTCAATGTTTAATGCTGTGTTTCAGGCTGATTTTCATCATTTGAATCACACACACAAAAAAAATTTATAATAAGATGAGTTTCTAGACCAAAATACAAAGTAGTACTGGTGGCAAAAATTCCTTTTGGACATTTTGTTTCTCCTAAGTACTTTGAGGCTGAATGCTTCTGAGTGCAGGGTGCAGTGAGGTGAATTGCATGCTTATGAATCACAATAGTTTTCAGTTTTTGACTGCCACCAACAAGGATAACATGCAGAGCCCATATATTATTCTAAACCTATTTTGACATTGTACTCTTCCAATATTTTGGCAGACTGACATAATGAAATCTGTATATGCCTCGTCATTTGCTCTGTGGCGACCATTTCCCTCTGTCAAAGCCTATTGGCTTTCTGTTGGATGGGCTGTCTACTTTGGCTGGCTGTACAAATTGAATGGATGCTTTATGCTTGCAAACTCACGGTCATGTCTGTCCCTGTGGATAATGCCTTTACTCTATACATGGGCGGGGAGCAAGGAGTGTTATCTCTACATATGTATGTCTACCAGGGGAGAATTCATCCCAGTGTACCTCATACATGTAATCAAGTGATACAAATATAATATTTAGAAAGCACTTTCACTTTCAAAAAAAGTTTGCCCTAAGCCAAGTTTTTGGAGCTGAAAATGTGATTGGACGAGCGGCAAAAGGCCATGAGGATTAGGTTGAAATGGGTTGAGTGCTATATTTATGTATGAGGAGGTTAGATATGACCAAGCACGTTCTTCATTGAATGGTGGGGTATTTCCTTGAAAAGGTTTATCTCCATACCTTTTAGAAAACCTTTTTCAGAACTTTCTCTCATATACCGTGTCTAGGTGATAATCTAGAACGGTTACTTATAAATGCGTTATTTGATTTGATTTTCACCTTTATAAAGGTGAAAAGAGAAATCCATACATAACAGGATTCTCCTTTTAAAGACACTTGTATATAGACAGAATGTTAAAACACATATATTTATACAAATATATAAAATGAGAAGTAAAAAGGAGAGCTAAAACAAAAAAGGAAAGCAAACCAAATAAGCCAAAACAATATCAAAATACAACCGGCAATTATGAAAATGTAATGACTATATGTGTGACTTGATAGGTTGATGATTTTTTTAAGGTGCATATTGTGTCTTAGTATAGATGGTGTTTCTATCGTCTATTGTAATCGGAACAAACGAGTAGATGATTTGTGTCTCTCTGTGGCCCATCTCTATCACTTTAAACGTTGCATTGATTAAGTGTCTTGCTCTCCGCTCTTATTTGTTTGAAATGATCTTGTCATCCAAACCTCTGCCTTGTTAAAGTGAAATCTCTTTATGTTGGCTATTGATTAATAGTTTAACATAAATAAAACACACATATAGATTTGTATGTCACCATGACAACAGTTACTCAGAAGAAATGATTTGTACATGATCCAGCTGCGATTCTCTCTCTCCTCTCCGATCATTTTTCTGAGAATGGACATCTTCAATTGTGATATGTGGCCAATACTGTCTCATGTTAGGAGGATAAAAAAAAAAATGTTGATATATATGGATGAAGGAGGAGAACCTTGTTACCAAAGTCCTATAAAATCCACACAGCTAAGCTACTATCAGAGAGGATGGCACCTTAGCCTTGTCTCCATGTAAGTTTCTTTAAACATTGTGAGGATAATCACCTCTTTAGGCTATAAACAGCATGGGCCGCTGCACAAAGCTTTCTGTATTCAGCCAAACCAACAGCCATAAAGAATGTTATTTACTCTGCAGCTGAGGATAAGGAAGAGGTTAGGCCACAAACAGGCTACTGCAGCCACAGGTCAATCCCCCAGAGGAGGGATCTAGATTGGGATTTTGTGCCAGGGCGAGCAGCCATTTCTGGGAGACTCAGAGGGATGAAAACCTTCTGAGGTACAACTTAGCTGGCTAAGAAACCATTTTTACAGCAAATGCAAGAATGCTGGACACAATGACAACATAATGGATAGCCGATAGTCAGAGAATTAAGCACAAATTTTGGAGCAATTTCCACTGAACACCTTGGGTAGATTTCTAGTCTAAATAATGCTGTCGTTGGTTTTTTCCAATCTCTTTCTGTTGAAAAACTCTCTTTCTTTCTGTGTTTCTTTCTTTCTTTCTTTCTTTCCTTCACCAGACTACAGGTAAAAAATACAAGCCTGTGATGTCATGTAGGGGAATATTATGGTCACTTAAATGCTGTCTCCTCAGGGCACCATGTCAAAGGTCACATTTGGTGTGTGACCATGAATAAAGCGCATGGTTATATTAAGGTACGGTTGGTCAAAGAAGACTTTCAACTTTGCTGTATGGGTGACAGGGAAAAGTCCAAGAGTGACTGCTACAGCTGGAATCTGACCTTTCAATGGTAAACAACCCATTAACCTGCAAAGTTGAGATGAGGGCAGGGTTAAAGGTTATGGACTGATGGTCAAGTAAAAGGGTTGCCCAATTTAGCATTCACTGTAGTGATCGCTTAGGTGGCTTTATAACAGCTTATTTTCTTTTTAAAAATTCTACAATTGTTTACAATAATGTCGAGAACTTGAGAAGGAATAGTTGGCTGCTTGATTGTTGAGCAGATCATTCAATATCACCAGAATTATGTTTTCCACTGCTTTAATGTTTGGATGTTGCCCCAAAAATCCTTTTACCATGTGAGTTTACCCATACAGAGCTTTAAATTACAAGCAACCAACAAACTCACATGGGACAATTCATGACTTGATTTGTGGCAAGGTCTCAGCTAGCCAATTGGGCATCTGACCTTAATATTCGCCCATATTTGGTGAGCACTGCTTTCCCCCATCAAAATTGTCTCTGCTGTGTGACAGATGTCTCCCTGGCCCCAGATGTCAGCACTCCTGTTAGGGAGTGGAGGGCTCCACTGCCGGCCAACAGCCTAGGTGAGCAGGCTGTAGCTCCAACCCCAGCCTCCACTGGACTTGGGAAAATGATGCTGTCAGATCCATGTTTGATAAGTGGTGTTGCCAACAACAACAGCAGCCCTCACCCCCTCCTTTCTTCTCTCTCTCGCCACCATCATGTCCACATCCACTCACCCCATCTCCGCCTCCCTCATCCCAACATGCTCGCTGCCCCTCCACCCCAGTTGGCGTTCCTGGTTTCCGCGACTGGCTGAACCTGAAAGGAAATGCATGATGATAACGGCGCGGTCAGAGCATACATCGCTACTATTTCAGCTATCAGAAAAGCCAAAACAGAAGCACTTCTGAACAACAATAATTGCGATATTTCACATCTCTTGACTACTACAGTGATGGAAATGATGGCTGGCATCTTTGTGGGTATTGAGGAACCAGAAACAAAAATTACAGTTGCAGCGTTTGAACAATGATGAGACAATTGGGGTAATGATTATATTCAAAAGGAAGAGATAGCCATGGGTGAAGAGAGGGAAGAACCTCACGATTTTCCAGTCACTAGCAAGAGCAGAGAAATGTAATGCATCTTTAATAACCAGGCTTCAGTGAAGGAGGGACAAGGAGATAAGTAATTCTATAAGGTTAAGGTTAATCTGTTGTGTTTTCCCACCCAAATAGAATGGAAAAGAGTGAGACCTTTTACCTGCTTAGGATGTACTGGGTCTGCTTGGCGGAATCCGCTTGGGAAGATGAACGACTGGAACAGAGGCAATTTGATGGTCAGACCCTGTGAGTGATGTGTCATGTTGTACTGCTGCCCTTTGATCTCTAATTTACCGAGCCTTTAATGGATCCTGAGAGCATAAAGACACACAGAGTGGCAGGGCGAAGCAGAAAAAAAACATCTAGCTGGGTTCATATTTGTCTATCGTCTCTGGATTCCCAAACAAACGACATATATGTAGATTGTAAGAGAACCAAATCTAATTTGTATTTTTGTTAGTCTTTTGTGATGCCAGCTATGTTTACCTTTACATACTTGGCTAACTCAGCTGTCATCAGACTGTAAAATTTTAATGTCACAAGGTCCATTATCAGACATATAAGTGAAGAGCTGGAGTGTATGCAGATTCAAAAAATTAAAAGTGTCTGGCATATTTACAGCATGGGATCCACATGACCTGGAAGTCTCTAATATTTACAATTTCACCTTTCACATTTGTGTTGTTTTTTATTCATAGTCACTTTTTATTTGGCCTAGCCTATTTGTTTGAGTTTAGTAATTTGTAGCATTTCCTACTTTTGTAATGTTAAATAGGTCAACGAGCGATGAACGAGAGATAAATGCGCTTGGTTCTTCTAATCTACACGCATGGTTCTCATTGATTCTACACAGGTCTCATAGTCTGCCATCTAACAGTACTGGGTAGACATTACATCGTTCACAACTCCTCTAAGTGTATAGAGTGAGCGAGCATCATGTGGAACCAACCCACTCTTTCGACTCTCGTTCATCGTGCACCGGAAGTCTTCCCACTGTCATCTTCCCTTTGAATCAGATGAATGAAAGAATCAGTTGAACAAATCTTTTCACTGACTCATAAATAACCGAATATCATTAAAGAGCCATACTTTGCAACACTAGTGTGTTCATCCCAAAGGAGCAAAACTGCAAAGAAATCAACCAGTTTAGAAGCATCGCCCTACTGAACGTGGAGGGGAAGATATTCTTCTCTGTGTCGGACTCCACAATGATCTGGGATCAGATTCAGTCAGCCAAGCATGAGAAGGCGGACCTCCATGTTGTCTGGCTCAATCTTGCCAGCGGGTATGGATCAGTTCCACATCAGCTCATCACCTTTGCCTTGGTGTTCTTCTATGTGCCAGACTTCATAAAGCTTGATCACCAGATATTTAAGTGACCTATAGCTATGCTTTGCACTATAAGACTTTACAACAGCGTGGCAGCAGCTCGAGCTTAGGATAACAATGGGATGCTCTATCTCTCCAATGCTGTTTGTGGCAACCTGTGAGGTCATCTTAACTGGAGCAAGGCAGATGGTAGGAGGAGTGTGCCTATGTCCAGGCCAAAGGCTACCCCCATTGCAGAGCTATATGGGCGACCTGACATTCACTGTACTGTACAAACAGCAGCGTGCACAGCCAGACTCCTGCAAAGGCTGGAAAAACTGGTGGCGTGGGCAAGAATGAAGATCAAGCCCTCCAAGTCGCGCAGCCTGGAGTCAGAAGTGACCACACATACTTCACGGCAGGAGGCAAAAGGCCCACAATAGCAGAGCAACTCATGCAGAGTCTGGAGAGTCTGGAGAGCTCTAAGACAGACAGATGGGGAAAACCTGTGGCTGGGCGATATATTGAAAATTTAGCAAAACCGACACTAGCACTCTCTCACTGACCAAATTTTTTACATGTCAGTGTGTTCAGTAAATGCATGTCAAGTAGCCAACTTTGCATAAACAGTTTAATTTGTGTTGCTTCAGTTAAACTGAGTCGTGCTTCAAAGTAGCATAGCTAGTGAATAATCAGCTGCAACAAGCCAGCCAGAGATGGACAAAATAGAAGGTTTTGCCTTCAAAATAAAAGCATACTTTTTATATTTATGACGCTAATGGTGAATGTAGTATTTCTGCACTGGGGTTAGAAAAATAAACAAATTATTGTTTCATTTATCATTATCGAGGTAAGTGACAGTATATAGTGATATGAATCTCAGGCCATATCGTCCAGCCCTAGGAAAGCCATCCTGAAGCAATTCTCAGATGACCTGGCAAGAATAGATCAAAGCCAGCTCAAGTACAAGGTGTGGTGCTGCTGTTTTTCCTTGTATCAACGCATAATGTGGCCTCTGAGGATGTGCGAAATCACCTCATCTGAAATCGCAAAAATGGAGGCCAGAGCCAAGAGATACATCCATACGTGGCTTGGGCTACCAAGATGCCTCTCTGATGCAGGCTCAGCTTCTTAATCAGGTCTACATATGACACCCTTGGCCCCGAAACATGCAACAGTGGTTTGGCATTGAAGAGACCTGGCCACTCTGTCTGCCCCCAGTGCAAGTCTCCAGCATATTCTATCAGGCTGCAAGACAGCGCTGCATTAAGGCCAATATCGATGGCAGCATGATCAAGTACTGGCAGAGATTCTGGAGGCAAGCAGGCAAGAGGCCAATAGAAGCTGTCCCCATCCACAGGATACCAGACTCTCTTTGTGAAGCAAGGAGAGAAGGTTCTTGTGTTGAAGGTGAAGAGTGGAGCATGAGTTGACCTTGGAAGGATGCTCCAATTCTCAAGTGAGATCACTGCAACTGCTCTACGGCCTGACATTGTGTTGTGGCCTGTTGCAGCCAAGACTGCGTTCCACTGAATGCAAGGAGGCAGGGTGGAGGACAACAGTCTACCCAATGGAAGTAGGATGCAGAGGCTTCATTGGACAATCAACTCAACAATCAACTCTACGCCTGTTCCGAAACATGGTATGTTTTGGGCCTGTTCCGAAACATGGAAGGAAAGCAACAAGAGAGATGACTGAGGATTGTTTGGCTGTGGTTGAAGAGGAGGGACAAGAGTTGGGGAAGGAACAAGGAACACCAGTGAGACGTAGAGATGTACGGGGGTCAAAAAGGGGTGAAACATTGAGGAATGGTGGTCCCCGGCTGATGATCCAGCTGATCAGTGGGCAGCAGTGGATGTGCGTCAAGCTTTAAAACAATGATTCAAACTCTTGTGACTTGCCCACACTGTTTTCAAAGCAAATTCAAATGCTTTCACATTCAAAGCAAACTGAATACCCAAAACTCAAGTTTATTGGGTAAAATACCCAATAAACTATCATTAATGCACTAACTAAAAATGCTCCACCCCTATACCAGCCATTGAGAAGGAGAACTTTAGGTTTGAGGAGTCCGCAGTTTGCTGAAGTTACATTACATAATTTCTGGGTTATGAAGTCCTTCAAACTTTCAAATGTTCAAACAATTATCTCCTGCTGCCACTGGGGGCACCAAAGTGTGAAGCTGCCGTCTGCAGCTTTACGTAACTTCACAATGAAACAGCATTTTGAGAGCACCTTGCTTCCTTAATTTGATGTATTTGATGGGAAGGGGGGACATAACATCGGGAAGGATCATTCAAAAGAACCAATCGGTTAGGAAGAGAAAGGCTGTTTTATTTGGTGGAGGGTGTGATGGCACTATTGGTTTTTATATATGCCTACAGGTACAGCATGAGGAAACCATTAAACACACTGTTGAAGTAAATATAGTGGATTTTGATATAAAAAATACAAGAATTTGTGACATTGTGACTAGGGGGCTATGATCTCCTTATCACTTTCCACCTGTAAGGAGGATGTTATGTTTGCTGTGATGTTTCTTGTGTGTGTGTGTGTGTGTGTGCGCATGTGTGTGTGTGTGTGTGTGTGTGTGTGCGTGTGCGCGTGCCTGTCTGTGGTCTTGATGTTTGATGTGTTGTTGTGATGTTATTTATCTAAAAAAAAAAAAAAAAAAAAGTTCAAAAATTGTAAAGGACAGCAAGAGTGCAGACTTTCCATCCCTTTGGCACTAACCATGAACTATAGTTAATCCTATAATAAGTATAAAGTATAAAGAAGGATACTATATGTCCCTATAGGAATATTATAGTGACTTTTAGTTATGGTCCTTTGATGCCAACCACGCACGCACACACACACACACACACACACACACACACACATACACACACACACACACACACACACACACACACACACACACACACACTTTATCTTTCTGAAGAATGGGCTACCTCCTCTCTCTCACTTCATCCTCATGGTCTCCTCCCACATGAAATGTTCATTAAAACAAGGAAGAATGTTTAAGTCTCATACTCCACATCGCCCTCAACCAGTCTACTGTTATTTAGCTCACATCCTCCGAGCTACAATTAGCACTCCCTCCATTCCCCCCACCACAATTGAAGCTAATTACGATTATCTGGCGGCCATCAAAACAAATGCTACTGTTCCTTTAAATCTTCGCCTATTTTTAATTGCTGGAGCGAGGAATTGGTCATACAGAGAAAAACGAGAAAAGAAAATAAACAGACAAAACCACTGAAAAAAAATCAACACTCGCCTTCACACATGCTTACTAACACACTGACCAGTGGTGTCCAGCCGCCTGAAGCAGAGAGCCTGCTGTGGATGTGTACAGCCCTCTGGACTTGGTGGGAGGGGAACAAGTTTCCCCAAAGACAAGCTTGGATCACTCAGAGAGACGATGCCTTCCTCCTCTAGCCCAGTCTCACAAGCCGCTCAGTGGATTTGGTGATTCCTGAGATTATTTCTGCAAGTTATTCAACGGGACTGAGAGAGATTTGAGCCAGATAATGCTCCCACAGGTCATTAGGATTCTGTATGTCTTGTCTTTCTGCTTTTTCCAAGGAGGCTTTATCAGGTAAGGCATACTGTACTTATATGTATTATTCTCAGTGGGTTTGTTCGAGTTGCTTTTATTGCTTGTCATCAACTTTTGGACCGTTACAATCGACGCTACTGACTGTAACATCATATCTGCCATTTTATACTTTTAAACTTGATCATAATAAATAGCGGATTCAATTTATGGATCAATTTGTCAATGGGCGCAGCTCTGAAATTTAGCCATTGTGTGTTCATTTCAAATTATAATGGTAACTAAGGCAAAAGGAGCAGGAAAGATTTTAGGCTACCATTAACTAACTGGTCCCTTCAGGTTTTGCTGCCATAAATAAAATGTGATGAAATGGGGGGGGGGATGACATGTATCAAAATACGGTACCTGCGAGCACGCTTCAATATAAGAAATTATTTTAGGATTCTACACATAGAGCAAAGTCTTATCTCTCGTTCCCAACTATTATTTAAAAAAAAAAACAATTTAATAATGGTCGCTGACAGGTGTCCAGCTCAGGTGTCTGTTTAGGAATGAGCCGACATCAAGTTAATAAGTAAACTTAACATGCACAAGTTAACTATGGCAATAATAGTAATAATGACCTCAAATTAATGTGTCAAACCCTGTGGCCTTAGAGCTCAAAGAAAACCTGTCCTTGTCCGAAACTACCTGTGGAATTCCCGTTTGAATTACCGGGCTTTATCGGTGACTTTTTGAGGTGACATAAGGCACGGTGCTACCGGTGTATGATATTCATGAGGAGCAATTAATAATTTACAAACAATTAGTGAGCAAAACACTCCTGTAACAACCTGGAGAAACATCAAGTTCATTGCTTATTGACCTAAACCTGAGAGATGTCATGCATAATAAACGCCTGCATTCGTGATGTTTCCAAAAATGGCAAGAAAGGAGTACAATATGCATCGCACATGTGCGGCGCTGATTAATTATTGTATGAAAACAGGGCCAAGCTCCAGTCACTGTGTATTCAGAGTGTCTGGGGACAGACACAACAAAAACATTTCCCTTCCTCTGCCTTTCTCTCCCTCCCTCATTCTCTCACTTCTGCCTCCTTCCTCCTTTATCTTTCTCTTTTTCTTCCCTCGTTCTCTCACTCACTCAGACAATCTCTACCTCCTCCCTACCCTGCCCCATTCCCGGCTCCCTCTCTCTCTCCTCTTTTTCTCCCATTCTCTCACAGACTATCTCTACCTCCCTCCTTCCCCACCCCTCCTATCTTTCTTTCTCTCTCTTTCCCTCTCTGTGTGTGGCAAAAACTTTTTTTTTTTTTTTTTTTTACAGTGAACACTTTCCTTATTTCATGCCCTGTCAACCTCAGGTGTGAGCGGGAGGGAATTAAGATCTGCATAATCCTGGAGCGGAGCAGAGCCGTGACTCCGTGACTCCGTGAACCCAGGGGCTAGGAGAGCAGCTCTTAGCCTGGAGAGCAGTCAACTGACAGCACCTCCTCTGAGAAATTAGATGCTCTCTACCCGCCACATAGGGAGAGAGCGAGGAGGAGGGGAGAAGGGAAGGAAGGGATCGAGGAGGAGGAGGAGGAGGAGGAAAAGGGGGGAGAATGGGCGGAGAAGGTGGGAGGAAGGGGTCATGCGGATAGATGGGTTAAAAGGGGTACAGGCAGGCAAAGACCGGTGGAGGTGTTGAGAGGTGGAGGGCGAAAGGGGAATGGAGCAAACCGGGAGCGAGAGGGCTGGAGGAGGAGAGAAATGCGGAGGAGAAACTGAGGGGGTGATTCATTTAGCTGGAGGGGGCAGGGAGATTAGCAAACTGGAAGGCAGCGCTGGGAGACGGGGAGAAATGGTGCAGATAGGGAAGGGGAGATGAGATGGAGAGGGGATGGTGGGGGTGAGTGGCAGGAAGGGTTTGTTAGAGATTTGCCGGGGCGATTGTCATGTAAAAGCAATGCACAGGCTGGATCAGTATGATGGGTTTTGGACTGGCTGGTTTTTGACAGGCGGAAATTTAAATGAGAGCGAGGAATGAAAAGGGTAATGAATAACAAAGTTCATATCATAGTCTGAGAGAGTGATGGGTGAGGGGGTAGGTCATATGTGAGTGTGTGTGTGTGTGTGTGTGTGAGAGAGAGAGAGAGAGAGAGAGAGAGAGAGAGAGAGAGAGAGAGAGAGAGAGAGAGAGAGAGAGACTGTTGTGTTTGTTGCAACACTGAAGGCCTGTTTCACTTGAATGTCAACTCAGGAAGCCCAGAATCAGTCTGGTTGCCTAAAGCGGGCCTGCTACCTCGCATACTGGAGTTTTCTCAGCAGGTTTTAACTTTTTAAATGAGTCTTTTTTCTGCTTTTTTTCCTTCCACACCTGACCTTCCTTTGTTTATGAGTTCAGTGCTATGAGGGTTTTTTTTTTTGGATTGAAGTTCACCTTTTTCCTAGAGACAGAATTACAAGCGAAAGCAGCTCACTGAGCGGCTTTCGTTCACTCTATAATGAGCTGATTTGCTGCTGTAGTGTTCACCTCAAATCGATGACACATGCCGGCCCCACCAGTAGGCGAGAGGCTCCACAGTGGATACACAAATTGTGCGAATATATGCACATCATCTAGTCTAATGTGTATCTGTACTATGGCAAATTGAAAGTGAAGTGTGGCAAATTGCATTGAGGTGAAGGGCAGAGAATCGCACCAAGGATCCCTGCTCTCCTTGCCTCTGGTCAGAGAGAGTTCCTTCTGACTCACAACTGAACAGATCAGAGAATAAATCTCATCACTCAACGCTTTAGAGCAGGGTCCGCATGAGTCTGATTACTGGGTGTCCTCCTACAGTGTGTGTGTGTGTGTGTGTGTGATAGAGTGAGAGAGAGTGAGTTAAGGGAGGCCTAGTATTTTCCACTCTCAACTGCTCCCATCACATGCCTCAGCGAGTGAGAAGAAGGGACGCGCGAGGGGAAATTAATTAAATATGTACTGTATACTCGAAATAGGGCATCGAGTCAAGTAGATGATGACTCAACTTGATCATCAACTTCAAGTCCAGCACATCTTCTAAAAGTGGGTCAGTGGCTGAATTATGGAAATGAGAGATATGAGTGAAGTTTGTAGAGATGAACATGGGCAAAAAAAATGCATAAACTGAGCTAGGGATATCTGAGATGACAGGAAAAGTTTGTTTACTGAGAGAGTCTTCATTGCTGCATGCTGCCACATGCTCTGTTTCTCATTCCTGAACAAAAAAATTTGGTTTTATATAGATGGCATTGTTTTTCTGTACAGTCAGTAGGCTTACAAGAACAATTCACCCTAAAGCACTGCTAGAAAAGCAGCTATTGGTGATGTACCTTGCATATCTGGGCCCATTTTGTTGTTGTTTTGTTGTTTGGTATATTTTTATTATTCCTATGGATAACTGGCCGAACGCAGACAACGTGACGTCACATCGAGATATTTCCAGCGCAGCTACAATGGAGTTTGATAGCAGGACATTTTTCAGCGATCTAAAACATCAACGGTAAATGTCAAGTTTTGGTGTCAAGCAAGGTCATCTTTCTAGACTCACCATTTTGCACCAGTGTTCATAGAAGAGGCATAGATACCCATTTCTCCACCTAGAGCAGCCTAAACCAGAATGCATTGCAGCCACAACATTTGCATGTGGTTTTGAATAGAGAGCCTAAGTCCCTCCCCTTCCGCTGTCCCCCATGGGACCTTATTTCGGAAAAAATATGTACGGTAGTCAACGGCGAGAGACAAATAATTGTTTGATCCCGTTTGAATTGTGCCATGAATTACACATATGATGTTTTGTCAATTTAAAAGATAATTTTGCAAGTCAAGAAAGTCGCAGTTTGTCGTAAAACAGTAAAGTAACGTTTAGTTTTGTGTGAAACCGCTCAGTGAACTACATCTCTCGTCTTGCACAATATACGTCACCAACACCAACATGGAACGAAACATACGAAACACACAGGCATCGCGTTAACGTTAGCCCCCACTGTACTAAAACTATCCTAAACCAGTTTAAATCCATTCTTACTGTCTACCTTCCAGGTTGTGTATAATACTCCTGCTATCTGAGAGGGACTTAGCTTCAGCGGCTCTGGGTAGCTTGTGGAGAGAGGAAGTTACGTCACTTGCGCGACTTTTGGGTGTGTAGTCTTTCTAATTACGTATTTTTACAGTCTTATAGTTCAACAGTTTTACGACAAACTGCGACTTTCTTGACTTGCAAAATTATCATTTAAATTGACAAAACATCATATGTGTAATTCATGGCACAATTCAAACGGGATCAAACAATTATTTGTCTCTCGCCGTTGACTACCGTACATATTTTTTCCGAAATAAGGTCCCATGGTGGTCCACCGGAAGGGGAGGGACTTAGGCTCTCTATAAGGGGTGATCATGGACACGCCCCATTGTTCATAAACTAGTAGGCCAGCTAGCTATATTTATATGCCCATATGCTAACAGGTTCATGCCCGTTGTCTGGGGCTTGTCGAAAGGCATTCTGGGAAACAGAGGAAATCAGTAACTGAAGTAGAAGTAGACAAAGCAGGTTGAGGAAAAGTGGGTACATCAAAAAAGTAAACTACAGCAACACCTGATCACAAAATAACTCCTGGAACGCGTTGAACATCACAGATTGATGATGTATAGCAGTGTATCCAAGGGTGGATTTTTCTTCTTAGACCATTCATCAAAAATCAGCTCAGTAGATAGTGATAAAATATTTGTTGTTAGTTATGACATCAGTGGCATGATCTATATTATTTCAAATATGTCAGGTGTTGCCTGTGTTTTAGATAATTGTTAGATAATCACCTATTTTGCTAAAACCATGGTTTGCCATCTAGAGTCTGTGCTAATTCTTATTGAGGTGAGTTTACTAATGCTGCTGAGGATTAGCTCACGTTCTGTCAGCTGGATTTTTGCGTTGCATTGGGGTTTATTCTTTGTGCTGCTCTTTATTCTCTTTTATATGATAATTCTAGGGAGACAGAAATACTATCAGGGTCCTATGGCTCTGACAGTTGCTCTTGTAATGTTGTTGATCTAGGATTTGAAGCTTATTCTACTGTTGCACTCATTGTTAGCCACTCTGGATGGAGCATCAGAAATTTAAATGCAAAAGAAGTTAGGACTTTGTAACAGTCGCAAATATGCCTACTATGCTTTTGGAACATTGTTTGGTTGCAGGAACAGATTAAGTCACTGGGTGGTGCTCCTTGTTTTTACTGGGACTGGGTTACAGCGGCAGGTTGAGTACTACTCCCAGTCTATCTCCTGATGAGTAGCTTGTCTCTTCAGTAACGATTTGGTACGTGTTAAACTATATCAATCTACATGTATGTTGAGAGATTATAGTGCTGTAGAGACCAGGCATTGTATGGTTGACAAGTATAGGTGAATAAAGTGGTACATGTGTGAAATCCCAATACTGACGTCGTCTGGCTCTGTCATGCTATCTTGGAGCAGCCTACTTCCCTAAAGCTAATGTAAGCTAAGACACGACCAAGCGCGTTACAACTTTCTAAGAAGAAAGGTTAAGAGAGGCATTGCTCCAAAGAACTCAGACTAGGCCAATATGTGCTTAAAATGCTTGTACCGTTTTAATTACTAATATCAAAATGGTGGGATTTTCTTTTTAACTCAGTTCTAAGAAACACCTGTTTAACTGCAGAAAAACAAATTTCTCAGAGGAAACATTCTGGACTGAAGTAAACACTCATTAGCCAAGTCAGACTTCAAAAGCTCAGTCCTTAAGAGAGGACACAATCTTTCCGTGATAGCTTTTAATTAAATTCTGATGGCAGTCCCGGCTGGTATAGAAGCATCCATAACAGCAAAGTAATGTCTGGAGGCTAGTAAACAGTGAAGGGAAGGGGACTGCAAGGAGTGTGTACTTTCACTTTGAATGAATCACAGTCCAACTGGAGCAGAAAAATGTGGAATTGCCCTTACAAAAAAAGTCACAGGTGAAAACCCACATGTGAATTCAAGGCACATGTGCTTTGTGGACACATGTGAAATTTCCCATTTCCCTTGTGAGAATTACATTTTCAATTATGAATTGTGTCTGCATGTGAAATTAAGTTTTCACAGGTGAAACAACTACTGTCATATGTAATGAAAATAAAATGCTCACGTGGGGAAAAAAACAAACACTTTTGACTTATGAATTGAAGTAAGTAAAAGCTGTCACATGATGTCAGATTATGTGAAAAAATCCACATATGAAAACCAACCTGTGTCCAAAAATACATGTGCTTTGAATTGACATGTGGGTTGTTCACACCAATGGAAAAAAAACATCAATTGAGTGTAACAGAGACAAAATTTCGCCTTGAATTATTCTGTCACAGACACTTTGGGAGCTCTCTTGTCCTTGCCAAAAAACCCTGGAAATCCCCACACACTTGGCTGATACACAGAGTAGAGCAATGAGGGGTGCTGACGAAAAAGCAAGTGTGAAAGGAGGACAGATGGGATGTTCACGTGAGTTAATGACTAAAAACTGAGAGCCAAGTTGGAGACAAGAGTCAAACAGACGGTTTGCTCTCCACAGCCAGCGCCACCTCGAAGTTCGAGGATAGACTCATGCGTGGAATATAAAGACAAAGGATACAAAGGAAATTTAATCGAGACAAAAACAAAGGATTCATGTTTTTGCACCGGTAAACCTTAAATGCCATTGGGAATATGTTAAAGGTTTCATTTTCGCTAGGTAAAAAAATTACTTGTAGTCATTTATTGTGCTCATTGTCAGTGCGTAGCAATGTCTGGCTCTTTTTACTATTGGTTCATCTTTGTTCCATAACCTGCTATGAAGCCAGACAAAAGTCACTGCACACACTTCTAAAAATATTTGTCAGGTCACTTGAGTAACTTTCAATAACAAAGGGGTTAATGAGCACAAATACTTGGACACACAGTCTAAGCCTGACTAGAAAGCGGTGTCTGACACAAATCTGTCCAGTGCTTCAGTGGGCATTAGATTTGCGTTTGGATATATGGTGGAGGTGACAGCTTACTGATGGTCTCTAACAGCCAGCCAGCGTCCTGAGTGCTGGGCTGACACCTCCAGCCGGAGAGATGTGACTGATGATTCTCTGCCCGTTTGACCCAACACCGCATATGACACTTCCCTGTTTCTGCGAGATTAAATGCGCATAACAACCTCCTTCTCCCACATCTGAAGGCAGCTTTCTCTTGAGATGCTGAGACTGATGAGACTCGGTGAGTGTGAACGGTTATTTACGTCGGGCCGGTCAAATACAGATTGTCAGCCCTGAGTGATGCCACTAAGGGCTCCAAATCAAAACGGCTTGTAGAATCACATGATTTTTAGATAAGGAAACTATGGTAAAGCTGGAGGAGTTTCAGATTTCGTATTTTCTCGGCTATTAGATGCAATGACCAAACTCCTTACATATGGAAGGGCAAGGAAAAAACAGTTTTGTACAATATTGAACCTTTTAAATCTCTAATCATTGGTGTCTTATACAAGTACAATTCCCCATCCTGATATTACCAGGAAGAGAAATGGTTTCTCTCCCTGTCTTGTCTCTTCCCACACTAAACTGTGCGTGTGTGGCGGAGTGACACGTATCTGCTGCCAGCTGAAATCAAAACCCCGAGCCACTGAATAATAAAAGCATCATGAAGTGTAACTGATGCGGATGAGCTCAGTGTAAACTTTTAATCTCTGCAGATACTCCCTAGTAACCAGCTAGCGCTCAGCTGGAAGGCCATTAAAATGCAACATTGTCCACTGGTCATGGAAGGAGCCGCCGCAGCCTTGGAGGCAGCAGAGCATGCATTCACAGAGGCTCAAATCAAATGTGTGTTCACTCGCCTCACACACATCCAGCCTAAACCTAAGTTATCCCATAGGT
Organism: Centroberyx gerrardi; assembly: GCF_048128805.1. Lineage (NCBI taxonomy): Eukaryota > Metazoa > Chordata > Actinopteri > Beryciformes > Berycidae > Centroberyx > Centroberyx gerrardi. The sequence continues at coordinate 19,870,961 of NC_136012.1, forward strand.
AAAAGAAAGCATTGACTCCATTTTATCACTACATGCCCACAAATGTTGTCCTGTGTGTGTGAGCTGCGCTGCAACTAGACTTAATCCAAGATTAACAGAATAAGTAGGGTAGGGGGAGAGACCGAGTGATGTAGGTCTTTCCTAAGGCAAAGTCTCATGTAATTACATAGTGAGAAAGGTGGGAAATGTAGGGAAGACAGGTTCAAATGCAGCTTAAGTGAGATTGTCTTGCTACTTCACACAAATGCTCACTACAGCATTTCATATGGGCAATATCCCTCACTATATGTCATACAGACCAAGACATGAGATCAGAAGATCAGGAAAATGACCCTCTTCCATATATAGCTTACAAAATATGTGACACATCGGTAAATTAATGCTACTTAAGTGGATCTCCTACTCTCTCCTTCTCTGGCCCTGGCAGATTAAAATGGCCACTTATTGACTGGAACAGCACTTTGGCTCTGAGGTTCATCGTTGTAGGTCATTATGTTCTCTGCAATTAGGAACATGAAGTGGGACCCATTATAAAACCCTCCATCATGTCATTAAGTCTGACCATACAGTTCATGCTGATTAAACTTCACTTTGGGAGGAAAGGAAATGTCTGGCCTAAGAAAACCGAGCCTCACAATACATAGCTGAACAAAAAGAAACAGTTGACAATGGAGTCAAACTGTGGCTCTGCTTTGTAACTGAATCAAAATCTCATTAACTGAACACCATTCAGAATGACCATAGTGCAATTACTCGGTAATTACTCAGAAGCTGTAATTTATCAGCCAAATATGGCAGGCTAGTGCCAGCAGAGGTAGAGCAAAAAAAACACTTAAATTGTTAACTCAAAGTAAAACTTACACATCAACCTAACTCAGCTTGAGTTTTGATTACTGCTATAGCTGATTTATGACAATTAAATTGTAATTGGCTATTAATTAATTAGTTATTAATTACCAATGTACAATACTGTACAATGAATTAATTTAAAGCACTTATATGGATTTGATGACAATCATGTGATATGACAGGAGCCAGTTCAGGTTCAGTCATATCAAATCTGACCAGGGATCAGAAGTAAAAGACAGAGAGAAGTGAAATAAGCAGCTTGACTCCTATGGACTTGGACTAAGTGAGAAGTCATCAGATCGTTGCGTGTTTAATGCAGAATTGGTTAAACATGGATTGGGCAAAATCAGTGAGAGGATTCTGAATCCAGCTTTAAGCTGTTAATGGAGGTTGGCTCAGATACTTCATATCTGACATGGCAGTTTTGTAAAAAAATAAATAAATAAATGAGGTACAGTATTTAGGAAAAGTTGGAATGAAAGAGGAGGTGTTTGCTCATATTACATTCTTTGCAACTGTGTGCTTACTTGAGTCACTGAAGACAGTAAATTCATCTGACTGTGTATCGCCACAGTACACTGATTAAAGAGCCATCATGTGGCTCATGCGTATGTGACACTATCAGCGATGGCACATAGCATGATACCAAGGTCACTCAGATTAGGAAACGGAGGACTAGCTGGAGCGAAGGTAAAAGCCAAAACAACAAACAAATTTCTCCTTTTTCTCTTTTCCTCCCTCCTTTTCCAGCCTTTTTCACGCATGACCAGCGAAGCAGAATTTCATGAGAAGGGGGGCGGGGGGATCGTTGAGGGGGATTACAACTGTGCTCGTCAGATAACACAATGGCAGTGCGCAGGCCGCTCCTCTCCAGCAGCATGAAATGAGAGTGAGCCATGCTGGGATACGATGCGGGAGCCTGTGTAATTCCTCCACACGCTGTCTGGTGTCAAGGCACCCCTTGACTCCCGCCCACTACTGGAAGAAGCAAATTAAATCCAATAGCACTAATCACAGTTTCACCACCACTAAGTAAAATAAGGCCTGACTTGTGTGCTGACCTCCATGGGTTGCCTAGTGTAAGAGGCAGAGTAGCTGCGGTATTAAATGTTTATCTTATTGACATTCTGCTCCCTCCTCTGTTACAATAAGAGAACCAATGGGGTCTCCAATAATCAGTTTCCATAGAGATAGGGCTATATTGATTGGATGGGTGTTGGTGTCCATTATCCAAGACTTTGTGATAGCATTGGTGTGTTGGCCATTAGTGGCCTAAAGGTAATAATCTTTTATAAGCAGGGAGATGCTTTTTCAAGGGTAAAACACCACAGATCGAGTATCTCCACAAATCCAATGCACTCTGACCTCAGGTTCACTCGCAGATTCTCTTCTCCACACATTAGTGAGATGACTAGTTGTCCTTGAGGGGGGAAGTGCAGCATTAAACTGTAATGTTATTGTGATGTGTTCAATTTGAGAAAACATGACAGTAGCCTGTATAAATTGCAGAATGAAAGCTTTTCTTAGTGTGAAATCTCAAAGGGGAATACTACAGAGTTTTAGCTTTGAAATGTGTTGTTCCTATGCCCTAGGACATTGTGGGTTGTATTGGTGTACAGCTCCACAGAGAGAATAATTCAGAAAGGATGGAACTGTGACTGTGACAGCACCAAGGATGTTTTCTGGGGATCATTGCTTTCTCCACTTTAGAACTAGCAGCACTCCTGTAATATAAACCCCATTTGGATGTAAAAGTTTAGACATTCTGGCTGTCTGCAAAGTCTCATTCTCTCAGTCACTTTCAATTTATAGTATTTCCAGGGCAGGCAGTATATCAGTGTGATATCAGTTGCTTCTTGGGTTTCTAGCTTTGAGAAAGATATCCATGTTCCAAAATGCTGTTTGGGCTGTTGTAGATTATAGAAATAATGTGGGAATTTAATTGACACACAATAAAGAAAATTCAATACAGATCTGGTAGAACATAGTACTGGTAAACCAAATTAACAAACCTAGAGAGCTCATTCAATTACAGAGCACATTTCCTGGACAAGAAATGTGAGTTATTTGAGAGAGAAAAGTATTGTCCTTGTACAAAAAGGTTGCGTTGTGCTGTCTTACTTTGTTAAATGCAGTTATGTTTGGTGTTGTGTTATATGTACTATTACTAATGGTTTCAACACAGGGGAAAATATCTGGGGCGAAAGTAGACACCTTAGTTTTGCACTCTGTTTGTTACATGGATGGAAAAAGCATATTAAACAAGTACATATCAATATGAAAGGTTGCGCACAATATGTGGCAAATTTCAGACCCGTGTTTGACTGTCTGAGTCATACGTGGGGATGTTAACCTATTAGATACTGTCTATAACCTTTAATTGTTATTAACTCTGCCTGTAGAAAGCCTACGTGTTCCCTTTTCTCCATTAGGGAGGCACACTCCATTAGACATGCTTGGCCATACTGCCCATGGTTATCTCAGCCCACACACTAGGCCCAGAGCTTCCTAACCATCCATAACATGGCCGGAGACACATCTCTTTATCGGCTTGAACAGACACCGTTTGGGCTCCTAATGTTCGTCCTTGTATTCCCTCTCTCACCTTGATGCCTGGCCACTGAGACTCCCTCCATTTGTCTGCGTGTTCCCACAAGACGCCCACATTGTTTCCTGAAATCAGGTGTCTGAATCTCACGGTCCTCGAGAAATGTTTGCTTTTCAATAAATGGGTGGCACGCTCAATAAACATGTGTCAGATGGACACTGCTTGTGGCACTGGGTTATGCTTCTGCTATTTCTTCCACAAGAGATTTCTGAGGCAAATACTTTGTCTTCACAGTCGGTTACCTTTGCATTGTCTCTCTGCAGTCTAGGACATATTTCAATCACAAAAACATTCCATTTACACTAACATCTAAAAAGAGTTGCCTCCCTCATGCAGATGACTGACTCCCAAGAGTCATTAAATCCACCTGACAGGAGGTCATGGGGAAAGCACAACGTATGTAAAACAGGATTAGTTCCTAGTCTGTCTGAACTTGTTTATGCTTAACAGGCTAAAGGCGAACCATAGCCATATGCCTTTGTTCTCTGTACAAATTGCATGACATGCACTGCCATGATGTGTGTCCAGCACACCAAGGGGATGATTTGTGAATAAGACATCACTCTAGAAAAAGCGCACAAAGCAAATGGAGCAGTGCCTGAGCTGGGCCTTGAGGCTATGTCAAGGAGCCAATGTTTGTCCTGCCTCTGAGTTTTCCACTTCTACTAAAAAGAAAACATGAGGACACATAACTTTATAACCATCAACCATATTTTAAATCAACTTTGCACTGTCACAGCTTTGTGCACCCAAACTTAATCAGCAGCATGATAATAACACCATGACAATGTAATTATTCAGTCAGACTGCAGTTAAAGCCTCCCTAGTGTTTTGTTGCATGGGCTGCATTGGTGTAATTCCAATTAGAGGGTGAGTTTGCGAGAACTGTCAGTGGGCTGTGCGGCATGCTGAGATCCATGTGTCTAGTGCTATCAAGCTGAGAGGAAGATATGGAATCCTTAGACAAGTAGACAGGGACTCTCCTACTGGGACTGACACCATACTATTTATCAAAAAAGGGAGACATTCAAAGGGCCTAAAACTGAAGAAATAAATCTGCAAGTAGTTTTGAATGATTTGGTTGCATTCCAAAACACTACTATATCCATTTTGGGAAATAATGTTAACGGATGTTCCTTATTCATAATTTAAACAAGGTGCTCAAGAAGGGGAGGGGAGGTGGGGGGTATGCGTGGTTGTGGGAGTGAGTGAAACTACCTTGACTTTAAAAACTCCACCTGTTGTAACTAAGAGAATTGAGCTTTGAGTTAGTTGACGCTTGAAGTTTGAAGTTTGATTTCTACCGCACTGCCTGGTGTACGAGCGCACCTTGTATTTCCTTTATATAAGACTCTTAGTGCTCTGCGCTGGCTAAATAGTTTATATCATGAGTCCCCTAAGCACTGCACACAGCAAAAAGAATTGCACATGAACAAATGAACAAACAATGCACAAACACACACACAGAGCCTGGCTCTTATAGAGGTGCGCCTTCCAAGCACCTAAAAACCATCTATCCATCCATTTTCTAGTTGCTTGTCCGGGTCAGGGTCGGGGGGGCAACAGGGCGAGCAGAGCAGCCCAGACGTCCTTTTCCCCAGCAACTTCCTCCAGCTTCTCCTGGGGATCTCCAATGCTCCCAGGCCAGCTGGAAGATGTAGTTCCTTCAGCGTGTCCTGGGTCTATACCCCGAGGTCTCCTCCCAGTCGGTCGTGCCTGGAATACCTCCAGGCATCTGGGGAAGGAACGTTATCAGGTGCCTGAACCACCTTAACTGGCTCGGCTCAATGTGGAGGAGCAGTGACTCAATACTGAGGTCCTCTCGGATCACTGAACTCCTCACCCTATCACGCAGTGTGAGGCCAGACGCCCTGCGGAGGAACATCATCTCTGCCGCTTGCGGACCTCATTCTTTCAGTCACTACACAAAGCTCATGACCATTGGTGAGGGTCAGAACTGCATCTAAAAACACAGATGATTAAAAGTGTTAAAGAGGGTTAATCACTTAAATAAGAGGAAATAATGAGTCTGAATTTCATGCTAGCAATCAATTTATACAATTATGTATATTATATGAATTACAATGAGTTGTTTAATTTGATCCTGGTGGAATGGATTCCAAAATTAAAAAGACTACCATGAGCAATATGACCACTGCTATTCAAGTTATTAGACAACACAACATCTGACGGTTTGGTTTAAAACTTTATCTCTTATTAGAGCTGGTTCTTAAATAATTTATAGCCTGTATTGCTGATGCAGGACAATCTCTCAAAAAAGCAGCATGGCACTTTCCCAATGAGAAATAGAAAACATCTCCCCACAGTGAGGAAGAGCAAACATCTCTCTGTTGATGAGATTTTTCTTGATGGCGTACTTGATAATGACTAAAAGTGGGTGAGTGCATTTATCTTGTGCTCAGCAAGGATTATGGAATTACTGAAGATACAGTCAAATTAACACAAGCAATATCGCCACCCTGACTGTGTTCCCCTCCAAAATTTCCAGAATACATTCCATCCTTTATGGTGGCCATGAATACATCTGAACAATAACAGTGGCAAACTCCACAATATGTTTGTATCATCCCAAACCAACATGATCTCATAAAAAGTCATTTACGTGCTGTGGACACGAATTATGTGAAAACTACGTTCCTCCACGACAAATTGGATTCTGTGGCAACAGCACAAATTGGACACGGCATTTTCAGGTTGGCTAACAGTTACATTTAGGCAAATAAAACAACCAGGTTAAGGTTAGGGAAAGGCTTTGGTCATGGTTAAATAAGAAAAATTTGTGCTAAAAATTTTAGTTTCACTCACTGTAGAAATTTCATTTATAGAAGCTGGAAATTGAACCTTGGTCGCTGGTATTGAAAGCAAACACATAAGCCCATCCACCACCCCAACCACAACACCCTTATTTTCCACTGCGCTACTTCAATGTGAGACTACTTCTTATTTATACTCGTGCCTAGTTCACGTAATTGTTTTGTGCTGGGAACACAGAATTTTAACACTTTACTTACCACCACTTGTTAACAAGTCATGTTCATTTCACATATTTGTGTGAGATCAGCTTGTCCCAAACATTGCACCTGTAAAGTTCTCATCAAGGGGGAAAACCAGACTTCTGCCAAACTTTAGATATAGTGAAATTCTGCATTAGCTGCATGAGTGAAATGAGAAACAGACAGTTCACGAAGCTTTGTTTGCCTGTCTCCTTCATGGGTATGATTCAGAAAATCCCCGGTAGACCGAGCTCCATGGTGGCTTTGTCATGACTCCGTTGGTTCCAGCCAGCGGTCTGATCAAGCGAAACAGACCAGAGGCTATGCCTGCAACTTCTTTTCTCCTCACTGTCATGTCCAAAATATGGGTCATGTAGAGTGCAGTGACTATGTGTGTGTGTGTGTGTGTGTGTGTGTGTGTGTGTGTGTGTGTGTGTGTGCATGTGTGTTCTGGGCACCACTTTTTGTGTGACTATCTGCTCCACCTCTCATGGGCTGAAACCCCTGTTCCCTAGAGATTGGCAGCAAACCCCACTAGCTCTATTCTTTGGTTTAAGGCACAGGTGGACCATAATTGGGGCCAAGTGCACGCTGACTCACCCGCTGGCAGTTGGCTTTCTCATGTCCCTCTTATACTGCAGTAACTGTGCTATGGTCCCCGGGGCGAAATGAGAAGAAGGCCACCTAACCTCTCTTCCCTCTAAGCAGCAACTCTAGCCAACCTAAGCAGCTAACAACCATGTTATTCAGCCGAGGGTGTAGCCAGAGAATTGTTACAACTGTGGAAGACTGACCAAAGCATCTATGGAAGGGAAAAGAGCATGGAGTAAGAGGCTTAAGGGACAATTTCAGTGTGATTTGAGTTTTTGCTCATTTTTTACATTTTGCACCCCTTCAGTGTTAATTGTGTTTTTATGTGCATGTATCACGATTAGATATTTTTAAATCAGTTTTTCCATACCTCTGGGGCTCATTCACTCCCATTCAGTTCCAAACTACACAGAAAACAACTCTGGTGACTTGTAATTTGGTTGGTAAAGGTAATCTATCATTGTGGAGAAGAGGCCATCAATCGCATTTTGCAAAGTTGGACCAGAATATCAAGCTAGAAACGTTTACATTTTGAAAGAAGTTCCGTTTCACCGTTTCATATTCATGCACGCATTCCGGAAACCGGTCTCTGCTTGTAAACAAGAAGAGCAAAGATACTTCTTCCGGGTCACTATATGTACGATTTCCGTGTTTTCCAGCCCAAAATAAATCTTTCAACCAATAGCTAATCTGTCAATCATAACACATTCAAGCCAACAAAGCAAGACCCTTCTGCCAGCTATGGTCTCTAAAATTAAATGGAAAATAAAACTAGATCTTACACAACTAAGGCTTAAAATTGCCGCCCTCTTCTTTACACCTCGTAATATTTAGACAGCGTTTATTTCAAAATATTTACTTTGAAAAACAACTTAAATGAGGGAAAAATAGCAAATATCTCATAACGTGATAAAAGCATTGGAAAGCGATATACAGCGATCTAAAACAATAAGGGAATGTCAGAAATTAGCAAATGCTGGAATTTTCTCTTAAACAGCTAAGAGAAGCAAAAGAGTATGACAGCTAGCAAAGAGCTAAGGGCAGCAAGAGAACAAGCATATGCTATCAGACAATGTGATTTATACTGAGACTGATGGGAGCTGACGCCTCCATCCATATTCATACAGGCACAGGTAGCAAATGGAAGACATTAATCATTACAGTCAAGCAGACTACAGCTTCTAATTATACGTTTACTGTAGATGGACTGTAGTCTGCTTCTGTGGGAATCCAGCTGGAGAGATTTCCCAATGGGCTTTAAAATCAGAGAAGGATGGGGGTGGGGCAAGTGGAGCCCAAGACATGGAGGTGCACACAGCTGCTGAAACCCTCTCATTTCATACTGAAAACACATACGCACACAAACACACACGTACGCACACACACACACAGGCACACACTCACGAGTGCTTCATTATGTCACGCAATTACCATCCCAGTTCAGTTGCATCGAAAATCCAATCTTACTCCTCTAATCACTGCATTTCATTACCATGACTAGATCAACAAGATGAGAGAGACAAACACGCTGCTTTGATCCTGGCATTTATATCCCCTGCATCTAAACACAACCATTCAGCTTACAGCGAGTTTCATATAAACAGCATAAACTGACATGCAGGCATCAGCTGTGATAGCTTCATGGAACCACGAGAAGTGTTGAATGTGCAGAAGATAAGAGAGACAAGACATGTAGGTTTTATTTGCATAACTCTAGATGTGCTGTGCTGTGAGTTTGATCATCCAACAGAACACAATAGACAGTTATTTGAGGGAATACAATGCACAGCAACATGACAGCACACACCTGTACTGAGGCTTGCGGCGAGGGTCTATCCATGATGATAATGCCGCAGTCCATCTCAAGCCCTTAAACAGACACATCAAAGCAATCTTTTGCAGTCAGTACAGTCCCTCTCTCTATCTGAAGTCATGCTAGCTGTGTTTCACAGAGACTGACAGGAAGCAATCCGTGCTGATATATCAGATCCAAGATGTGGAGAAGGCGGCCTGAATACAGAGAGGCTGGGAGAGACAGGAGACATCTGGAGGACGGGTTAGGCCTGACTGTGCTCCGTGCTAGATTCATCTCCTTTGGGGGAAAGGTCGATTCCACTCGTTTATTACTGAGATTTCCATTCAACCTGCCACTGTTAGAAACTTTGTGGCCTTGACTTGGCTTTGAGGGAGAGCCTGCAGTAGATAAATACGAGGGCAAAACGAGTATCTGGTGCGGATATTGTGTTTTTTGTCCGAGCATGACTGATAACATTTTGGACTCACATCCATGATCGGAGAAATTTTTCACTTGGTCTCATTTGGGTACCTCTGCTGTTTGATACAATCGCTGCTGTTGCTGCTGTTGTTGAAACAATCACACTATAACCGAGATAGGAATGGGGATGGAATAAGGCGAGGCAAAAGACATAGAGGCAGTTTCAAGTTGTCAACAATCTCAAACACAGCTATAACCTCCGTGTTGTTAGAATAGCTTGATTTGGTGATGATGTTGTTTTGGCATGTTTTGTACTGATGTTAATGATGTAGCTAAATTGATTGAAATAGCTTATGTAGCCAGCTAGCTACTATATGAATAGCAGCCATATGATATGAACTTTATTGTAAATTCTGTATGATGATCTGGTTTTGCAAGGGTTTTTGATCTCCCATCCCTCTCTCTTCAGTGCATTGATCCATGCACAGCGCCTTTCATCGTCCTTAGTGTAAACATTCTTATATTTGAGAACACCCGACCACACAACAACACACAGGATTTTTCATCTGTGATCTCCAACAAACTGAAGTTGTTTTCAACTTGAAACGAGCTTGCCACTTCCTAGTGTAAACAGCTGACTGGATGTGTACAAGGGTTTTCACTTGTCTCCTAGCAACACAAAAGCAATCAAATTAAACTTTCTATACTAAAGTAACCAATATAATGTACAATTATGTACTATAATTTAAAGCACAGGTAGTTTCAGTCAGCAGCAGTCTGTTTAGGCAACTTCCATTGTCTGGTCATACGATCTTGAGTATTGGGGTTTATTGTATGGATCCAACTATGGACTATGAAGTGATTGGCTCTATCCTAATAAATACTTAACATTTTATACACAGTTGAATACATTTTTCATTCAATGTTCAACATTAATGCACAGCCCTATCCAGGGATCTAGTCAAGACCACCAAGTCAAGTCACATTCAAGTCCAAAACCAGAGTAGGCTATTTAGTTGAGAAGATATACTTAATATTATGTGCAGTCCAATCATATGATTTCGGATTATGGACTAATACGCTTACTGGATGGAGAAAATATGGCTGTGCTATTTTTTTATTTTGATGTGTAGATTTTGTGCAATGAAGCCTGAGGATAGACGACTACAGTCCTGGTTCTAACATTGTTTGACAATTCCCACTGCTACAGTACAATGTGAAGTGAGGATATACAGTAAGTCTTATGACTCTCCTGAACCTTTGATCTTAAATTTAGAAACAGCGGATGCTTGACATTTAGGCTTGTGTCTATTGAAAATTGGAATCCAGTTCTTTTTAATTAGCTGTTGGATTCACAAGTTTCAAATCCAAGAAAAAGTAACTGGTGAGATGACTATTAAAAGAAAAGTATTTGCTAGATAATGCGTGTGGGCTGAACCAATTCACCCTCTGTCGTGAAATTTTGACAGCAGATGTAGCAATTAGGAGTTGGAGAAACCAACGTGGTAGGAGAGCTCCCTTCAGTTCTAATCATGGAGCGTTCAGGAACCCAGCAGATAAAAGAATTAAATCACAAAGAGAGGAATACATCACATAAACGAAATAAAAAAAATGCAAGTCACCAGACTGAAACTGTATCAGAGCGCTGTAGATCAGCTGAAGCTGGACGGGAAACGCCCGCGGTGGTGGTGGAAGTTCAGTCTAGTAGAAACAGGGGCATCATGAGCATAAATCTGTCATCAAGCTGCAGCCCATTGTGCCTCTGTCTACTGTGGCACAAGCTTGGAAACATCATTTCTGCTGGGTACTCTAGAGATGTCAAGCCTCACTCCCACAAGATTAAAGATTGCATTACAAATTAGAACGCATGAGCGACGGCGCGGAGTTGGAAGCAGCGATTGACTTTGTGGGTTAGCATGGATTAGTCTAAATCATTAAACCCCAGGGTTCACAATGAGACAGCTAAATGTACTTTTCCGTGAAGCTAATTCTGCCATTAGCATTGGCTCGTGGCTAAACTAATTATTCTTTACCAAAAAACAAAAGATTAAAGTTAAGACTGACGAGAATATAAATAGTTCAGACAGAGGGGCGAAATTGAAAGCGAGCCCAGTAAACACCACAACAAATTCTAACGAGAACGGGTGAAGTCCCACTTTGCTGCTCCGTAAAATGCACTTAATCCTGCAACTATTTTTGTTCTTCTATTCTTCCAACTGTAGAAGCTGATTTTTTTTCTATCTAAATTCATACTGAGGTTTGTAGAAGTAGTGTTAGCTTTGCAGAGCAAGATAATGTGTGTCCTTCTCAGCCCCCTGAACAAGCACAATAGAGATAGTGTAACAAAGCAGTAAAATGGAGTGTAGTGCCATGTCTCTGAGCCTGTCTTTTTAACTGGATATGTAAACAGGATATGATGTCATACAAACAGAAGAAGCCTTTTGCTGGTCAACCTACTGCTGCATAATGGTAGATGATGCTCTACAGGTGGAGGTCATATGCAAAAATGTACTGCATGAAAAAATCACTCAGAGAAGTCATTTCAAATCCATCCATTTTACATTTTAGCTACATAGAATATGCATGTATGCCCTGTAGCTTTTTCCATGACATTAAAAACCTGTGGTACAGTTTCTAGTCATTTGCCTTGTAAAGGGTGCCTCTGTACTGAATGCTTAATTTTTATGCTATTTCTCATTCCATCCTTGGTCCTAACTCAACATTGCCTTATTGTTGTTGACATAAGTTGTTCATGTACCAAGTATGTCACTATCTAAATTTTACATACAGTATGTCTCTGCATCTCTGCATCAATGCCCTCAAGTGTGTGTTTCCGAGTGTGTGTGCGTGAGAGAGAGACACAGAGAGAGAGAGAGAGAGAGTTTGTTGATGCTTTTTTTGGGGAAGATGTGCAATGTGGATGTCATGCACTGGATTCACCCCCTCTGAGACTAAAATCAATTAGCTAAACGGACGGTGATGAATCCATCCGTCCAGAAAAAGTTAAACTGGGTTGAAATTTCTGTCCGTCAAAACGGATGGAAATCTGACAGAGACGGACGCATCATCAGTCCTGTCCGGACAACGGACAGCTCTCATTAAAAAGGAATTGAAATGAACGGAGACGGACAGACACAATGGATCAGTGTGTCCGCGGCCTAAGCAGGTTGCCTTGGGTCTTCTTGATTTTTGTTGTTTGCGTGATGTTGTCATCAGCTTAGCCTAGATGCTGGGAATCATTGGAAATTTTGAATGTACAATTGATATACTTTGGTTTGATACTTTAAGCTGTTATACTGGTCAGCTTCACAGACAAAACAGGTAGTGAGCTTGAAACTACTACTACTACACTAAGCTAGTTTTCACTCGTTCACCATACATCCAGCTATGGTTTACCAGGTGGGGTTATCCAGGCACAGTTGGAAGGCTCCTACTGTAGGAAGCTCCATCTCTGTCTATGTTTCCATAGCCAGAGGTGTCACTGTACAGGAGTGGCAGTGGTCACATCACTGAAGATAAATGTGCAAGGGTAAATTGCAGTGTGCTCCAAATCCCACTCCCCAATGAGGCTATTGATCAAAAGGGGACAGATGTAGCCATAGGCCATCATATACAGTACAGTAGGGTGAAGACAAGGTCTGCACAGGTCATTAAAGACAAAAAATGACATGTCAGTGTATTACCATAAAGCTTAGTGTGGTTGTATGTACATTGATAAAAGGCCTGTCAGTGGCATGAGTCAATTTGTATATGGTTTGGTAGGCCAGTTACCAATGGAAAGTTGTGTTGCCTGTCAAAAAGACCGGCGTTCAACCTCAAAGTGAGAGCCGTTTATGGTCAATTAATGCTCAACTGGACGTCAAGGGCAATTTCATTGGCGGGAGATTAGAGCAATGTGTTTCAACAGGCAGAGAGACCAGTTTTGTTCAGTCTCCCATTATGCTAATGGCACTAAAAACCTGGTATGTTCATGCATGGATGTGTAATGGCACTGATTTACCCCCAGTGCTTTCATGTAGGCATCCAAGTGACGGCCATAAATTGATATGCTTTTCTGATCACCGGCTTCCTAATGAAAAAGCAATTACGAAGCATATGCTTGCACTCCATAGGCAGAACTTGTGCACTATCTAACTAGATGTAATTTTGATCAGTGAGTTCTACTGTACACTGAGGCACAACAAAATTGAGCTATACACAGTAAAGTAATGGAGAACTTTACAAATGCATTAAGTGAATACTAGTCAACCAGTTCTGTGGTTTGTGATGAAGATCAAGGTACATCCAAAGGCAATCATTTGACATTTAAGTGTGTCCACATCTGCAGTATCTAATGTAGGTTTAATGTAAGGAGAAAATAGAGCAAGAAGAGAATTTCGTAGACTGTAAGGAATTGCTGGTTTCTCCCTGACCTTGCCTCCCTTCCCCCAGTCCATTTATGTCCTTATACATATCAGCCATATGTACTGTGTATGCAGGATGACAGCTCCTTTGCTTTTACTGTGTATGACTATATATTCCCTCAAACTAAGTGATGCACTACACTGGAAATGGGCACCACTTCACTAGTTCTGCTGCCTCTCATTCTTTATCTGAGCCTTCAGGCCACTGAAATTCAACATTAAATCTTATTACAGGGAAAACTTAAAGTGACATTTCACTTTGGAAGAGCATTTGCAGTTTTTAGTTTACATACCTCTATGGGAGTTCATGAATCGTCAGTCACTATAATTTGCTGCTCATAGGACCCATTTACCCACATTGCGACTTCACATCACAGGAACTCAAA